>NC_092044.1:24002558-24302558 GCF_003086295.3 Arachis hypogaea | reverse complement strand
TAATTAGAACATGTTCTGATTTTTTGTTCCTTATTTAGTTTTGAACTTAGGGTACTGGACTTGTTTTAAACTTAGGATTTTCTGAAATTCTGAACTTAGGGTACTGAATTTGTTTAGTTTCAATTTTAATTAGAACATGTTCTAATTTCTGTTCCTTATTTAGTTCTAAACTTAGGATACGAAATTTTTTTGAATTTAAGATTTTCTAAAATTTTGAACTTAGGATACTGAACTTGTTTAGTTTTTATTTCAATTTGAACATGTTCTGATTTGTGTTCCTTGTTTAGTTTTGATTTGTTCCGATTCTAAAACATGTTTTGATTATTATTGATTTGTTCTGAACTAGTTATTATAATTTATAAGGTTAATTTATTGTTTTGAATTTCTGATTATTATTGATTTTTGTTGATTATTGTTGATTGGTATTGATTATTGTTGATTTGTTCTCTTTGTTTGGTTTTGATTAGAGACTCCAATAATAAGTCATTTTGATGACTTATTATTAGAGTCTTTAATAAAAAAATAAAAAATAATATCATTTTAAATGACTTATGGATGACTTTTTATTTTAAATGATTTATGGATGACTCTTTATTTGTATACAGACAAAATTATATACCTCTTGTTTTATTTGATTTCAACGAAAAATGTATTTTTTTAACTAAGTTTAACATAGTTTATTTTGATTAAGCATTTTAAAAGAGGTTGTGAATATGTTTAGTACATTATTAATATGTATGCTCTTTGCAGATATGACAAGATGTAGAAGTGTTGCGGATCAGCCTAATGGTTGTAGTCGTGGTCGTGGTAGAAGGGAGTTTCTACCGGTACTCTTGGAAATTCTAGATCCTCTCATGGTTCCTAACCCCAACTATGTCCTTGCGTCTATGGCGATGACGCCGGCTCCATCCGCTCAGCAGCCCATTGTCTCGGTGACATCGCCTCCAGCGACGAACATCGTGGTGCCGGAATCTTCCCACGGAAGCTAGTCAGCTGATTTCCCCTTCACCACCTCCCATTATAGGATGACTATTTGGCCTGATGGCAGAATGATGTAGTTACTACTTGAAGTCTTTTTTATGCTGAAATTATTTGATAACTCGTGATTAGTGATTCTTGATTATTGATTCTAGTTTTAGTAAATTTAGAGTTATAGGTTTGAACTACTGAAAGTGTTTGATATGTTGTGATTAGTGATTCTTGATAATTGACTCTGGTTTTAGTGGATTTAGGGTTGTTGGTTTGAATTGCTGAAAGTGTTTGATATATCCTGATTATTGATTCTAGTTTAATGGATTTATGGATGTTGCTTCTTGATTAATGACGGTTGTTCATTGATATTTGACAATTGGTATTGTTTAAGTTAATTGTTGATGGATAGAATTTGTGGCGCATTCTAGTTATAGATGAAACTCTGGCAAAATTTCCAAAAAAATCTCTATATATTATGGTTATTTGCTTCTGAAGTTTTAATTTATATTGCCATATGATTTGCACTAAACAACAATACATGTACTCCGGAGATGACCAACGTCACTAAGATGATGTACAACCATCCATGACCAAGCTATAAGAAGATCCCCTCTGGGACCAGAGAGTGATGGTTTCAGAAGTGGGCGGTAAAAACTTAATATAGTCAAACCTTCTTAGCTAGTTTATATCTTCTATTTTGTCTAATATGAAATATTTTGATTAACTAATTTTAAAGTTTTTTTGTACAGATAAACTTTATATGGGACAAGGAGCATGTCAGCATGATGCCCTCATAAGGAAGATATATGACCATTGTATCGGTACGTAATGCGTGAGCATCTTCTTTATATTTTATATTTACTTTACATACAAATTAATTGAGTTTTAATTTAATTCTAGTGTTTTAAACCTCTTTGGATGCTTCTTTGAGTTGCTTTAGTGTTTTAATTATTTTAGGTGAATTTCGGATCAGTTTGGCAGAGTTTGCATGCAGAGTTTGGAAGTTGCCAAGTGGCGCTAAACGCGAACCTGGGCACTTAGCGCCAGCAACTCAAAAATGCGTGGAAGACCTTTGCCCATTGGGGCGCTAAATATCAAGCATGGCGTTTAGTGCCAAGAACTCGGAATCTAAGGGGAAGCTTCTGCCCACAAGGGCGCTAAATGCCGAATCTGGTGTTTAGCGCCAATGGTCCGGATCACACTTTTCAAATGGAGCATCTTTCATTGGATTTAGCTTCTAATTGTTATATCTTATTTTATTTCAGTTACTCTTAATTATAAATAAAATCTTTTAGGTTTACAATTTATTATTTTATTTTAGTTTCAAATCAAATTAGGTTAGATATAAAAAGGAAAAGATTCAGCCCTTCGGGGGATCTTCTCACATCCGCACTTTCATATTTTCTGAACCCTAGTTTTCTTCTGAGTTATGAGCCACTAAACCTCATTGGTTCAGGTTAGGAGCTCTGTTTATTTCTATGGATTGAGACTATTATTATTATTCTATTTTTAATTAATGTATTGATTCAGTTTCAAGGATTACTTTCGTTCTTCATCTTATGAATCTAGGTATATCGGAAGAGCAACCCTTATTCTACATGCATTCTTGTGATTCTTCGAAAAGTTATCTCACTTGAATACTAGCTTGAAAGTAAATTTCTCTTAAACTGCTAATTACTTGGATTTAACGGGATACGTGACATATAATTCTCTTATATTTGGGTAATTAGAGTTTTTGTGGCCAATAAACTATAATTGAACCTAACCCTCTGACGAACGGATTTTTGACGGTTTAGAATTCACAAATATATTCTCGTTGAAAGTATAGCTTTTAGACCGACATGGAATCCTTTCGTACAAAAGTTTTGGTTATCACAAGTAACAAACCTTTAAAAATAATAACCGAAGCATTCAAACCTCGGGTCGTCTCTCAAGAAATTGCATGGAGGTATATTTATTATTGGTTATGAGTTTTCTGAGAAATTTGGAGTTTAGGCAATGGGCACATAAATGATTATAAATTGAAGCAATGAAAATTAACAAGAGGTTTTATGTAATTAAAATAAATAAAAATCCTTGACTAGGAAAAGATTAATCTGAAGTTCTATCCTTGTTGGATGTTCCCAAGTGTAATGGTAAGAGGTTGCTATTCAACTTGGTTATCCTTTACTGATTAAAGGAAATTCAACTAAGTTAGGATCCAACTTCTATTCACAAGTCCTAATCCTTTCCCTTGGGAAGGGTTAGTGTTAGTAACTAGAAAGTTGGCCAACAACTTCCAATTACCAATTAACTCTTGAGTATTCCAACTCAAGGGTCTCAAATATTAATCTAACTCCAACGTCAAGTTGAGAGCCTACTCCATTAACATGGATGCCAATTTTGCATACATGTGAAGGGGGTGGAAAGAAAACATCATAATCAAATTAATTGGAAGCAAGCAAACAGATAATGAAATTAAATGGAAAAATACTTCTTGCATTAATAAATCCTAAAAATAATCTAATTGTAATTCAGAACAGAGATTAAGGATATGAAAGAGTAAGGGAAAAGGAAAATGAACTAGAATGATAAAGACTTCAAGTAACTCTGTCAATATCCAACTCAAAAGTATAAAAGAAATCCTAATCCTAAGAGAAATCCTAAATCCTAAAACCCAGAGAGAGGAGAGAGCCTTTCTTTCTAGAAAAATACATCTAATACCTAAAATTGTGTGAATGAGAAGTGTCTCCTGAAATCACTTAACACACATATCAAGGTATCGAATGGTAATAAGAGAAGATTATAAATAGAAAATTAAGGCCAAAGAAGCATGTTCTCAATCATAGCACAAAATCAGGAAGAAAAATGTAAATCATGCAATTTCTATGAATAAGTGTGAGAATAATGGATAAAATCTACTCAATTAAGCACAAGATGTACCACAAAATAGTGGTGCATCACCCTCTAATATATATTAAATGACCATGAAATTGGTGGCTGATTATGTTAGAGGAGAGTAAATCACTAAGGAATTAGGGTTTAGTCAATTACAGTTTGCCATGAAAATGAATCTTGCATAATAAAAGTAGTTGGTAAGGAAACTTTATCCAGAAGAATAAACAACTCTGAAACTTTAACTATTTTCTCACACATATTTTACACCAATTCTACTATTTGATTTCTTACTCTCTGAAGTACTATTTAATGCGATTTATAACCCTCAAAACACCAGTTTCTACTTGCTTGGATAACTAAGTCATTTGACTATTGTTGCTCAATCCTCGTGGGATCGACCCTCACTCACCTGAGGTATTACTTGGTACGACACAGTGCACTTGCCGATTTAGTTGTGAACATTCTAATTCCGCGATCAAATTTTTAGCGCCGTTGCTGGAGATTGACTGCGATTGATAAGTAACCGTTTTTTGATTGTTTAGATTAGACATTTTTAGCTTTTGATTTTTTATTATTTGTTTTATTGTTTAAATTTTCAAAAATTTAAGCTTTAGTTTAGCTAAAGTTTTTCCTTAATTTCTGAAATTAAGTTTGGCGTCCCCTTCAGTAATTTCATTTTATTTTCCTGCTCATTTTTCCTTCCATTATTTTCGATTTCAGTGGTTTGTTTTTTGATGAGCGGATAATTTTGTACACTTTTTGGCACTGTTTTTAGTATGTTTTTGATATGATCTAGTTAATTTTTAGTATATTTTTATTAGTTTTTAGTTAAAATTCACTTTCTGGACTTTACTATGAGTTTGTGTATTTTTCTGTGATTTCAGGTATTTTCTGGCTGAAATTGAGGGACCTGAGCAAAAATCTGATTCAGAGACTGAAAAGGACTGCAGATGCTGTTGGATTCTGACCTCCCTGCACTCGAAGTGGATTTTCTGGAGCTACAAAAGCCCAATTGGCGCGCTCTCAACGGCGTTGGAAAGTAGACATCCTGGGCTTTCTAGCAATATATGATAGTCCATACTTTGCCCAAGATTTGATGGCCCAAACCGGCGTTCAAAGTCACCCTCAGAATTTCC
This sequence comes from Arachis hypogaea, assembly GCF_003086295.3. Lineage (NCBI taxonomy): Eukaryota > Viridiplantae > Streptophyta > Magnoliopsida > Fabales > Fabaceae > Arachis > Arachis hypogaea. Next base: position 24,297,573 of record NC_092044.1, on the reverse strand, counting down.
AGCGTTAAACGCCGGAACTGGCACCAAAATGGGAGTTAAACGCCCAAACTGGCACAAAAGCGGGTGTTTAACTCCAAGAAGAGTCCCTACACGAAAATGCTTCAATGCTCAGCCCAAGCACATACCAAGTGGGCTCGGAAGTGGATTTTTATGTCATTTACTCATCTCTGTACACCCTAGGCTACTAGTTTTCTATAAGTAGGACCTTTTACTATTGTATTAGGAGATCTTTCAATCTTTGGATCTTTTGATCATGTTTTTATTATTGAACCCTCTTTGGGAGGCTGGCCATTCGGCCATGCCTAGACCTTGTTCTTATGTATTTTCAACGGTGGAGTTTCTACACACCATAGATTAAGGTGTGGAGCTCTGCTGTACCTCGAGTATTAATGCAATTACTATTGTTCTTCTATTCAATTCCGCTTGTTCTTGTTCTAAGATATCACTTGTTCTTCAACTTGATGAATGTGATGATCCGTGACACTCATCGTCATTCTCACCTATGAACGTGTGACTGACAACCACCTCCGTTCTACCTTCGATTGGGTGAATATCTCTTGGATTTCTGATACACGATGCATGGTTGATCGCCTGACAACCGAGTGCTCGCCTGACAAACGAGCCAGCCATTCCGTGAGATCAGAGTCTTCGTGGTATAGGCTAGAACTGATGGCGGCATTCAAGAGAATCCGGAACGTCTAACCTTGTCTGTGGTATTCTGAGTAGGATTCAATGATTGAATGACTGTGACGTGCTTCAAACTCCTGAAGGCGGGGCGTTAGTGACAGACGCAAAAGAATCACTGGATTCTATTCCAGCCTGATCGAGAACCGACAGATGGATAGCCGTGCCGTGACAGGGTGCGTTGAACATTTCCACTGAGAGGATGGGAGGTAGCCACTGACAACGGTGAAACCCTTGCTTAAGCTTGCCATGGAAAGGAGTAAGAAGGATTGGATGAAGACAGTAGGAAAGCAGAGAGACGAAAGGGACAAGCATCTTCATACGCTTATCTGAAATTCCTACCAATGAATTGCATAAGTATCTCTATCTTTATCTTTATATTTTATTCGTATATCACCTACATCCATTTGAGTTTGCCTGACTGAGATTTACAAGGTGACCATAGCTTGCTTCATACCAACAATCTCTGTGGGATCGACCCTTACTCGCGTAAGGTTTATTACTTGGACGACCCAGTACACTTGCTGGTTAGTTGTGCGAAGTTGTGTTTATGCCATGGTATTGAACACCAAGTTTTTGGGTTCATCACCGGGGATTATTTGAGTTGTGAAAAGTAGTGATCACAATTTCGTGCACCAAGTTTTTGGCGCCGTTGCCGGGGATTGTTGAGTATGGACAACTGACGGTTCATCTTGTTGCTTAGATTAGGTATTTTTTCTTCAGAGTTCTTAAGAATGAATTCTAGTGTTTCAAGGTGATGTTCTTATCATCACCAAAGCTGATTGATCTTCATCAATTTAGCTCTTGAATGCAATGTTCTGCTGAAGCTTGGCTGACCATGTCTAATTCCTTTAGACTGAAGTTTTAGACTAAACATTGCATGATTCCTGGAATTCTCATTAAGAATTTTGATACCTTTTTCCACTTAATTTTCGAAAAACACAAAAAAAAATTACAAAATCATAAAATCTAAAAATATTTTTTGAGTCTAGTGTTTCATTTTAAGTTTGGTGTCAATTGCATACATTCATTCATGTGTCTTAAGGATCTTCAAGTAATTCTTGATGATTTCTTACTCTGATCTTTGAATTCTCTTGACTTGAGTGTTTGTGTCTCATATGCATTCTCATTAGTGTCAGTAGTATACAAACTGCTAAGTTTGGTGTCTTGCATGCATTGTTCTTTTGATTTTAGTTGCATTTTGATTATTCCTTATTATTAAAAATCCAAAAATATTTTTAATTTGTGTCTTTTCAAGTCAATAATACAGAAAATTGAAGATTCAGAACATACTACAGAGGAATTGCACAGAAAAAGCTGGGCGTTCAAAACGCCCAGTAAGGAAGACAGACTGGCGTTTAAACGCCAACCAGGGTACCTGGCTGGGCGTTTAACGCCCAAAAGGGTAGATTTTTGGGCGTTAAACGCCAGAATGTGCACCATTCTGGGCGTTTAACGCTAGGATGGCACAAGAGGGAAGATTCTGTTTTTTTAATGCAATTTTTTTTCAGGTTTTCAAAGTTTTTCAAAATCAAATCTTTTTCAAATCATATCTTTTCAATCATATGCTTTCAAAATCAATTTCTTTCCTTTTTCAAAGATACTTGCTATCAATTAATGATTTGATTCAACATTTCAAGTATGTTGCCTTTTCTGTTGAGAAAGGTTTAATGTCTGAATCATATCTTTTCTTGATAGCCAAGTCATTAATTTTCAAAATCAAATCCTTTTAAAATGTTTTTCAAATCATATCTTCTCAATCACATCTTTTTAAAATCAATCATATCTTCTTAACCACATCTTTTTCAAAATAGTTTTCAATCAAATCTTTTTGATTTCTGATTTCAAAATCTTTTTCAAAAATCACTTGATTTCTTTTCCACTCTTGGTTTTCGAAAATCAATTAGTGTTTTTCAAAATGTTTTACAAAATCTTTTACTTAATTTTCGAAAATTGCTTCCCTTCTTTTCACATCCTTCTATTTATGGACTAACACTATTCCTTGATGCAAAATTCGAACACCATCCTCTTTGATAAGTTCGAATTTTCTACTTCTGCCTTCCATTTTCTTTTCCTCTGACACCTCAAGGAATCTCTATACTGTGACATAGAGGATTCCATATTTTCTTGTTTTCTTCTCTTTCTTATGAGCAGGAGCAAAGACAAAAGCATTCTTGTTGAGGCTGATCCTGAACCTAAAGGACCTTGAAGCGAAGGCTAAGAGAAGCTAAGGCACAACTCTCTGTAAAGGACCTAACCGAATTCTTCAAGGAAAAAGAACACATGGCAGCCGAAAACAACAACAATGCCAACAATGCAAGGAAGGTGCTGGGTGACTTTACTGCACCTACTCCCGACTTCTATGGGAGAAGCATCTCTATCCCTGCCATTGGAGCAAACAACTTTGACCTTAAGCCTCAATTAGTTTCTCTAATGCAACAGAATTGCAAGTTCCATGGACTTCCATTGGAAGATCCTCATCAGTTCTTAGCTGAGTTCTTGCAAATCTGTGACACTGTCAAGACTAATGGGGTTGACCCTGAGGTCTACAGACTTATGCTATTCCCTTTTGCTGTAAGAGACAGAGCTAGAACATGGTTGGACTCACAACCTAAAGAAAGCCTGGACTCTTGGGAAAAGCTAGTCAATGCCTTCTTGGCAAAGTTCTTTCCACCTCAAAAATTGAGTAAGCTTAGAGTGGAAGTCCAAACCTTCAGACAGAAGGAAGGAGAATCCCTCTATGAAGCTTGGGAAAGATACAAACAATTAATCAGAAAGTGTCCTTCTGACATGCTTTCTGAATGGAGCATCATAGGTATTTTCTATGATGGTCTCTCTGAACTATCCAAGATGTCTTCGGATAGCTCTGCTGGAGGATCTCTTCATCTGAAGAAGACACCTACAGAAGCTCAAGAGCTGATTGAAATGGTTGCAAATAACCAATTCATGTACACTTCTGAAAGGAATCCTGTGAACAATGGGACTAGTCAGAAGAAAGGAGTTCTTGAGATTGACACTCTGAATGACATATTGGCTCAGAATAAAATATTGACTCAGCAAGTCAATTTGATTTCTCAAAGTCTGTCTAGAATGCAAAATGCACCAAGCAGTACTAAGGAAGCTTCATCTGAGGAAGAAGTCTATGATCCTGAGAACCCTTCAATGGAAGAGGTGAATTACATGGGAGAACCCTATGGAAACACCTATAATCCTTCATGCAGAAATCATCCAAATCTCTCATGGAAGGATCAACAAAGACCTCAACAAGGTTTCAACAACAATAATGGTGGAAGAAACAGGTTTCGCAATAGCAAGCCTTTTCCATCATCTTCTCAGCAACAGACAGAGAGTTCTAAGCAGAATAACTCTGACTTAGCAACCATGGTCTCTGATCTAATCAAAATCACTCAAAGTTTCATGACTGAAACAAGGTCCTCCATTAGAAATTTGGAGGCACAAGTGGGTCAGCTGAGCAAGAAAATTATTGAACTCCCTCCCAGTACTCTTCCAAGCAATACAGAAGAAAATCCAAAAGGAGAGTGCAAAGCCATCAACATGGCCGAATTTTGGGAGGAAGGAGAGGCAGTGAACGCCACTGAGGAAGACCTCAATGGACGCCCACTGGCCTCCAATGAGTCCCCCAATGAGGAACCATGGGAATCTAAGGCTCAAAATGAGACCATAGAGATTCCATTGGACTTACTTCTGCCATTCATGAGCTCTGATGAGTATTCTTCCTCTGAAGAGGATGAGTATGTCACTGAAGAGCAAGTTGCTAAATACCTTGGAGCAATCATGAAGCTAAATGACAAGTTATTTGAAAATGAGACTTGGGAGGATGAACCCCCTTTGCTCACCAAAGAACTGGATGACTTGTCCAGGCAGAAATTACCTCAAAAGAGACAAGATCCTGGGAAGTTTTCAATACCTTGTACCATAGGCACCATGACCTTCAAGAAGGCCTTGTGTGACTTAGGGTCAAGTGTAAACCTCATGCCTCTCTCTGTAATGGAGAAGTTAGGGATCTTTGAGGTGCAAGCTGCAAAAATCTCACTAGAGATGGCAGACAACTCAAGAAAACAAGCTTATGGACTTGTAAAGGATGTTCTGGTAAAGGTTGAAGACCATTACATCCCTACTGATTTCATAGTCCTAGAGACTGGGAAGTGCATGGATGAATCCATCATCCTTGGCAGACCCTTCCTAGCCACAGCAAAGGCTGTGATTGATGTTGATAGAGGAGAATTAATCATTCAAGTGAATGAAGAATCCTTTGTGTTTAAGGCTCAAGGATATCCCTCTGTCACCATGGAGAGGAAGCATGAAGAGCTTCTCTCAAAACAGAGCCAAACAGAGCCCCCACAGTCAAACTCTAAGTTTGGTGTTGGGAGGCCACAACCAACTTCTAAGTTTGGTGTTGAACCCCCACATTCAAACTCTAAGTTTGGTGTTGGGAGGTTCCAACATAGCTCTGAGCATTTCTGAGGCTCCATGAGAGTCCTCTGTCAAGCTAATGACATTAAAGAAGCGCTTGTTGGGAGGCAACCCAATGTTATATTTTATCTATTCTCTTTTGTTATTTTATATCTTTTGTAGGTTGATGATCATGAGAAGTCACAAAATCAATGAAAAAAGCAAAAATAGAATGAAAAGCAAAAGGAAAAACAGCACACCCTGGAGGAGAGCGTACTGGCGTTTAAACGCCAGTAAGGCTAGCTGTTGGGCGTTTAACGCCCAATCTGGCACCATTCTGGGCGTTTAACGCCAGAAAGGGGCACCAGACTAGCGTTAAACGCCAGAAAAGGGCAAGAAGTTGGCGTTAAACGCCAGAAATGGGCACCAGCCCGGCGTTTAACACCAGAATTGGCTAAAAACGCATTTTTGCTTGCCATTTGGTGCAGGGATGACTTTTCCTTGACACCTCAGGATCTGTGGACCCCACAGGATCCCCACTTACCCCACCACTCTCTCTCTTCTTCACCCATTCACCAATCACCTCAACACCTCTTCCCCAAAAACCCTTCACCTATCAAATCCCATCTTTCTCTTTACCACTCACATCCATCCTTCATAAAACCCCAACTACCTCACCCTTCAAATTCAAACCACTTTCCCTCCCAAACCCTCCCATACATGAACGAACCAAGCCCCTCCCCCCTCCTATATAAACCCTTCTTCACTCCTTCATTTTCACACAACCTAAACACTACTTCTCCCCATTTTGGCCGAACACAAAGCCACTCCCTTCATCCTCATTTCTTCTTCTTCTACTCTCTTCTTTCTTCTTTTGCTCGAGGACGAGCAAACCTTTTAAGTTTGGTGTGGTAAAAGCATTGCTTTTTGTTTTTCCATAACCATTTATGGCATCCAAGGCTGGAGAAACCTCTAGAAAGAGGAAAGGGAAGGCAAAAGCTTCTACCTCCGAGTCATGGGAGATGGAGAGATTCATCTCAAGGGTGCATCAAGACCACTTCTATGAAGTTGTGGCCTTGAAGAAGGTGATCCCCGAGGTCCCTTTTTCACTCAAAAAGGGTGAATATCCGGAGATCCGACATGAGATCCGAAGAAGAGGTTGGGAAGTTCTTACCAACCCCATTCAACAAGTCGGAATCTTGATGGTTCAAGAGTTCTATGCCAATGCATGGATCACCAAGAACCATGACCAAAGTATGAACCCGGATCCAAAGAATTGGCTTACTATGGTTCGGGGGAAATACTTGGTTTTTAGTCCGGAAAATGTAAGGTTGGCATTCAACTTGCCCATGATGCAAGGGGATGAACATCCTTACACTAGAAGGGTCAACTTTGATCAAAGGTTGGACCAAGTCCTCACAGTCATATGTGAAGAGGGCGCCCAATGGAAGAGAGATTTAAGAGGAAAGCCGGTTCAATTGAGAAGGCATGACCTCAAGCCCGTGGCTAGAGGATGGTTGGAGTTTATTCAACGCTCAATCATTCCCACTAGCAACCGGTCCGAAGTTACCATAGACCGGGCTATCATGATTCATAGCATCATGATTGGAGAAGAAATAGAAGTTCATGAGGTTATAGCTCAAGAACTTTATAAGGTGGCGGACAAGTCCTCTACCTTGGCAAGGTTAGCCTTTCCTCATCTCATTTGTCACCTCTGTTATTCAGTTGGAGTTGACATAGAGGGAGACATCCCTATTGATGAGGACAAGCCCATCACTAAGAAGAGGATGGAGCACACAAGAGACCCCACTCATCATGAGATCCCTGAGATTCCTCAAGGGATGCACTTTCCTCCACAAAACTATTGGGAGCAACTAAACACCTCCCTAGGAGAATTGAGTTCCAACATGGGACAACTAAGGGTGGAGCACCAAGAACACTCCATCATCCTCCATGAAATTAGAGAAGATCAAAGAATCATGAGAGAGGAGCAACAAAGACAAGGAAGAGACATTGAGGAGCTCAAGCACTCCATAGGATCTTCACCCAATTGTGATCCAAGGCAAAAGAGTATGCTTAAGAACCCTGGACACCTCTAATTGGGGACTCTAGCAAAGCTGAGTCACAATCTGAAAAGGTTCACCCAATTATGTGTCTGTGGCATATATGTATCCGGTGGTAATACTGGAAGACAGAGTGCTTTGGGCCACGGCCAAGACTCAATAAGTAGCTATGTTCAAGAATCATCATACTTAACTAGGAGAATCAATAACACTATCTGGATTCTAAGTTCCTAAAGAAGCCAATCATTCTGAATTTCAAAGGATAGAGTGAGATGCCAAAACTAGTAATCTAGGGTATACAGAGATGAGTAAATGACATAAAAATCCACTTCTGGGTCCACTTAGTGTGTGCTTGGGCTGAGCATTGAAGCTTTCATGTGTAGAGACTTTTTCTGGAGTTAAACGCCAGCTTTCATGCCAGTTTGGGCGTTTAACTCCAATTTTTATGCCAGTTCCAGCGTTAAACGCTGGAAATTATGAGGCTGATTTGCAACGCCAGTTTGGGCCATTAAATCTCAGGCAAAGTATGAACTATTATACATTGCTGGAAAGCCCAGGATGTCTACTTTCCAACGCCGTTGAGAGCGCGCCAATTGGGCTTCTGTAGCTCCAGAAAATTCACTTCGAGTGCAGGAAGGTCAGAATCCAACAGCATCTGCAGTCCTTTTCAGTCTCTGAATCAGATTTTTGCTCAGGACCCTCAATTTCAGCCAGAAAATACCTGAAATCATAGAAAAACACACAAACTCATAGTAAAGTCCAGAAAAGTGAATTTTAACTAAAAACTAATAAAAATATACTAAAAACTAACTAAAATATACTAAAAACATACTAAAAACAATGCCAAAAAGCGTATAAATTATCCGCTCATCAAGTCCTAATCTTAACTTTGTGATAACTCTGCTATTAAAAATCTATTTTTAGAGTCATAGGAATAGTAGTAATTAGTGTCCCTATCTTTCATTTTTGATTTTATCCCCAAGTAAGCTATAATTTATTTTTCTTATCATCATTAAACATGAATAAAATAGCAGATTTTTAGAATAAGGAAGCAATTTTATCTTCGAGTTCTTAATAAGAAAAATTTAAATTATTTATATGTGGTGACAATACTCTTTGCTCTCTGAATGAATGCTTGAACAGTGCATAAATTTTGATAGTGAAGTTTATGAATGTTAATATTATTGGCTCTTGAAAGAATGATGAAAAAAGAGAAATGTTGTTGATAATCTGAAAAATCATAAAATTGATTCTTGAAGCAAGAGAAAGCAGTGGAAAAAAAAAAGAGCAAGCAGAAAAAACCAATAACCCCTTAAACCAAAAAGGCAAGGGTGAAGAGGATCCAAGGCTATGAGCATCAATGGATAGGAGGGCCTACAAGCATAAAATCCTGGCCTAAGCGGCTGAATCAAGCTGTCCCTAACCATGTGCTTGTGGCATGCAGGTCCAAGTGAAAAACTTGAGACTAAGTGGTTAAAGTCGTGATCCAACACAAAAAGAGTGTGCTTAAGAGCTCTGGATACCTCTGACTGGAGACTTTAGCAAAGCTGAGTCACAATCTAAAAAGGTTCACTCAGTTATGTGTCTGTGGCATTTATGTATCCGGTGGTAATACTGGAAAACATAATGCTTAGGGCCATGGCCAAGACTCATAAAGTAGTTGTGTTCAAGAATCAATATGCTAAACTAGGAGAATCAATAACACTATTTGAATTCGGAGTTCCTATAGATGCTAGTCATTCAGAACTTCAAAGGATAAATAGAGATGCCAAAACTATTCAGAAGCAAAAAGCTACTAGTCCCGCTCATCTAATTAGAATTTGAGCTTCATGTACACTCTGAGATGCTATTGCCTCTTGATTTTCTTTGGCCTATTTCATTCATCTAGTTGCTTGAGGACAAGTAACAATTTAAGTTTGGTGTTGTGATGAGCGGATATTTTATACGCTTTTTGGGGGTATTTTCATATAGTTTTTAGTAGGATTTAGCCACTTTTTAGTATATTTTTATTAGTTTTATGCAAAAATAATATTTCTAAACTTTACTATGAGTTTGTGTGTTTTTATGTGATTTTAGGTATTTACTGGCTGAAATTGAGGGACCTGAGCAAAGATCTGATTCAGAGGCTAAAAAAGGACTGCAGATGCTATTGGATTCTGATCTCCCTGCACTCGAAGTGGATTTTCTAGAGCTACAGAACTCCCAATGGCGCGATCCCAGCAATATATTATAGTCCATACTTTGAGCGAGTTTTGACGACATAAACTGGCGTCAAAACGCCAGCTCTCTGCCCTTTTCTGGCATCAAAACGCCAGAACTGGCATAAAAGTTGGAGTTAAATGCCCAAACTGGCACTAAAGCTGGCGTTTAACTCCAGAAACAGCCTATGCACGTGAAAGCTCCAATGCTCAGCCCAAGCACACACCAAGTGGGCCCAAGAAGTAGATTTCTGCACTACCTATCTTAGTTTACTCATTTTCTGTAAACCTAGGTTACTAGTTGAGTATAAAAACTACCTTTAGAGATTTATTTTGTACCTCATGACATTTTCACGTTTTACATTGTATCTCTATGGCATGAGTCTCTAAACTCCATTGTTGGGGGTGAGGAGCTCTGCTGTGTCTCGATGGATTAATGCAATTACCACTGTTTTCTATTCAATCACGCTTGTTTCTGTTCTAAGATATTCATTCGCACTTAAACATGATGAATGTGATGATCTGTGACACTCATCACCATTCTCAACTTATGAACGTGTGCCTGACAACCACCTCAAATGTGTATCTCTTAGCCTCCATTCCGAAAGATCGGAGTCTTCGTGGTATAAGCTAGGATTATTGGCGGCCATTCCTGAGATCCGGAAGGTCTAAACCTTGTCTGTGGTATTCCGAGTAGGATCTGGGAAGGGATGGCTGTGACAAGCTTCAAACTCGTGAGTGTTGGGCGTAGTGACAGACGCAAAAGGATCACTGGATTCTATTCCAACATGATCGAGAACCGACAGATGATTAGCCGTGCGGTGACAGCGCACATGGACCATTTTCACTGAGAGGATGGGAAGTAGCCATTGACAACGGTGACACCCTACACACAGCTTGCCATAGAAGGAGCCTTGCGTGTGTGAAGAAGAAGACAATAGGAAAGCAGAGATTCAGATGACAGAGCATCTCCAAAACTCCAATCTGTTCTCCATTATTGAATCACAAGTACCTTTTATTTCATGCTCTTTTATTTTATTACAAACAAAACCCTTTTCATTGATAATCTCCTGACTAAGAGTTACAAGGTAACCATAGCTTGCTTCAAGCCGACAATCTCCGTGGGATCGACCCTTACTCATGTAAGGTATTACGTGGACAACCCAGTGCACTTGCTGGTTAGTTGTGCGAAATTACAAGTGTGATTGGAATTTCATGCACCAACTAGAACTCGGATGATATTATGGATTCTCTTCTTTAAACTCTTATTAATCCTTGAACACTACTTTTTCTTATTTTTTCTTTGTGTGCTTTGCACCTTGAGTCTAGTCGTGACTCTTAGTGTTTTATCTCAAGCTTAACTTGACACAAGAACCCCACAAGCACTTGGCTGGGGAACTCTTTGAGTTCTAATTTTTCTTTTAATTTCTCCTAGTTAGTGGTGCTCAGAGCCTTAGGCATACTCTGTAATTGCACTTGGTCTCGACTCTCAATGCTATGTCTCAAGGGTTACTTGACACATAACACTACAAGCATATGGTTAGGAAAACAACTCTTTGAGCTTTTGATTATAATTGACATTCCTAACCATTGATGCTCAGAGCCTTGGACCTTGCTCTTTATTTTCTTTTTCTTTTTGCTATTTGTTTTGCTTCAAGGATCAATTTCTTACTCAATTTAGAGAATCCATAATACTTCTCTAAGTTTTTGTACCTCAAGAATAAGCATTATTAACTTCAATATCAAATATGCACTACTCAATTCATACATTCAGAATCATAGATAATATCACCATAGCAAAGTATTCAAGACAACTCAGAATATATACTCAAGTCTCATGCATTTTACTACTTCTTTTCTTTTTCTTTTGATTTTTCGAGCTTAGTGAGCAATACATGAGACACTTTTTCAAAATAAATATAAAACATTAATTTAAATAACTAAGCTAGAAAAACAATAAAAAGCTACAAATAATCATGTAAAGGCTACAAATAGATAACAGAAAACAAGATAAAACATTGAAGAACAGAAAATAAAGGAAATGACAGATAAGAAACTCAACCACCTCAGTCCTGGTGGCTGCTCTTCCGGAGAATCTGATAAACCACTATTTTATGGTTTATCTTGTGCTCAATTGAGTGGCTTTTATCAAGCCTTTGCACACTTATTCATACTATTTGCATGGTTTTACAATTCCTTCCTAGAATTTGTTCTATGATTGAAAACTTGCTTCTTTGGTCTTAATTTCACTATGTTTAATTCTTTCTTATTACCATTTGATCCCGTGATATGTGTGTTAAGTAATTTCAGAGATTACAGGGCAGGAATGGCTTAGAGGAGGAAAGGAAGCATGCAAAACTGGAAGGAATACAAGAAACTGAAGGAACTGCAAAAGCTGTCCAGCCTGGCCTCTTGGTACTAAATCGACCATAACTTGAGCTACAAAGGTCCGAATGATGCGGTTCTAGTTGCGTTGGAAAGCTAACATCCGGGGCTTCACAACAATATATATTTTCAATAGCTTCCCCGAAGTTAGGCAACGTGAACGTGTGAATGACGCGCACGTGTCGCATTTGCGAATTTCAATCCATGCAAATGCATGGACGACGCCTCCGCGTCACTTTGCCGCGACCTGTACGAACCAGATTTCACAATCAGTGAATTCTGGGGAAATCCATTCATTCATCATGAATCATTTATTCATAATACACACTTTTCACAATTTAGATGTAGTTTTAGAGAGAGATGTTCTCTCCTCTCTCTTAGGATTAGGATTTATCTTAGGATTTAGGATTTTTTTAGTCATTAGGATTGTTTCTTCATACCAGGTTCAATAATATATGTTTCTCTTCTACTCTTATTTACTCTGATGCTTTTATGTGTATTTGACTTATGTTGCCCAATTGGCTTATGAACCATTCATATGTTAGGATTTTCTTAATTAATATACTTTGAGGTATTTCAGACTCATGATTGTTTTGCTCTGTTTATGATTTATTTTCTTCTTTTGTCTTTGGTTAATTAATTGGTAACACTTGAGTTATCAAACTCAGCAGTGGTTGAAATTGGCAATCGCTAATTGATTTAGATCGCTCTAAAAGTTGACTAGGACTTGAGAATCAATTTAATTAGTCTGCCTGAATTTCCTTTATTTAATGAGGGGTAATTAAGCAGGATTAAAACCCAATTTCAACACACCTGATAAGGATAACTAGGATAGGAATTCCAATTCTCATATCTTGCCAAGAGATTTTCTAGTATAAATTTATTTTTCTGTCAATTAGACTAGTTGCTCAAACCTTTTCAAATCCAAAAATACTATTTTCCATAACCAATAATAAATCATACTTTCCTGCAATTCTTTGAGAAGACGACCCGAGGTTTGAATACTTTGGTTTATAAATTTTATTGGGTTTGTTACTTGTGACAACTAAAACGTTTGTAAGAAAGGAATTCTTGTCGGTTTAGAAGCTATACTTACAACGAAAATTTATTTGTGAAAATTCTAGATCGTGCGAGAGTTTCATTCTTCAGAATCCTCTCAAGCACCTCAGCTCGTCCAATTCTTGCCTCTGGCTCTACTGTTCCTCCACTAGTTGATGTAGGAGGGTAGAGTGATCCTGATGGTCTATCCTCAACTGGTCAATAGAAGATGCCAGCTGCCCGATAGATGCTGTCAACTGATCCCAGTAATCGCGCGGAGAGAAGTAATATCCCTGAGGCATATCAGGCTGCTCCTGCTGAAGAGGGGGAACTGCCTCCTGAGGCGGTGCTCGTCCAAGCTCCTTGGCATACCCAATATCCCTCGTAGTGATCGGTCTGTCAACGTCAATGGGAGTGTCTCGGTCAATGCAGACGCGAGCAGCCTCGCACAGGCAGAAGATGAGATGAGGGGAGGCCAATCTAGCAAAAGTGGAGGCCTTCATAGCTATGTTGTACAACTCCAGAGGGATCACATGATGCACCTCCACCTCATTACCGAGCATGATGTAGTGAATCATTACAACTCAGTTAATAGTAACCTCGGACCGGTTATTCGTAGGGATGATAGAGCGCTGAATGAACTCCAACCACCCTCAAACAACGGGCTTCAGATCATGCTTTCCCAATTGGTATGGCTGCCCTCTAGCATTCCTTCTCCACTATGCTCCGGGGAGGCATATATCAGTGAGGATCTGGTCCAACCTCTGATCACGGGTGAGCCTGTGAGAGTAAAAGTGAGGGTCATCTCTGGATAGCGGTAACTGAAGTATATCCCTCACTCTCTCTAGATCGAACTCTATGATCCTTCCTCAGACCATAGTACGCCAAGTCCTAAACTCAGGGTACACATCCTTGACATATTTGTACGTCACTCAAGCATTAGTGTAAAACTTCCGGACCATTAGAACGCCTACATTAGTCACGGGTTGTACAGAACTTCCTATCCCCTCCTCAGAATCTGCTCTTGGATTTTTGGATATTCATCCTGTTGCAAATTAAATCAGACCTCCGGGATCACATTTTTTTTGCTCACAATCTCATGGAAGTGATCCTCATAAATCTTGGAACTGAATCAGTTGTTATCAAATGGACTGGTTGCGGGAGCCTTTTTCTTTCTCTTCCTAGAAGAGGATTCTCCAGTCTTGGGTGCCATATGGGATATGAGAAAAATAAGAGAAAAGTGGAGTGCCCCAACACTAAACTTAGAGTTGTTGCTCGTTCCCGAGCAAAGAAAAGAGAACAAGAAAAAGAAAGGAAAAAGGGAAGTGGTAAGATGTGGTGAAAAGAAGAAAGGGAGGGAGAGTAAAGGAAAATAAAGTAGAATGATGGGATGGGGTATAGTTCGGCTATGAGGAGGGGGAAGAAAGAAAAAAACATAAAAAAAGAAGGATGAAGGTAAAAAGAAAGAGAAGGGATAAAAGATGGTGAATTGTGCTGTGGTAAAAAGTGAAAAAAAAGAATTGGGTATTTATAGAGGGGGATAGGGTATGGTTATGAAGGGAGAAGGATTGGGGTTGGGTAAATTAAATGGGTTGATGGGTGTTATAGAAAAGAGAGATATGGGGAAGATTTGATAGGGAATGAGGGGAGGGTATGGAAAAGGTTGGAACGGTCAAAGGGGAGGGGGTTTGGAAGTTACCGTTGCAAAATTTGAATTTCCTTTCTCAATACCCAAATCTGCATTGTTGGCGCTAAACGACAGCTCTAGCGTTTAGTGCCGCAACGCCTCACAATATGTACCATCTAGGGCGCTAAACGCCTATTCTGGTGTTTAGCACCACCACCTTATTCAAAATATTCTTTTTAGGACGAGGCCTGGTGTTAAACACCCAGCTAGCGTTTAGCACCCTATGAGGAACGAGTTTGTCTTGGTTTGCGTGCTATTCAGAGCGTTAAATGCCTTCTCTGGCGTTTTATGCCAGAATCCATGTGACCAATTTAGGCGTTAAACACCCAGCCTGGCATTTAGAGTCCAAATCGATGTAAATCCACCTCGATTTATGTGTTCCTCGGTGCTAAACGCCCAGCCTGGCATTTAACGCCACCCATCAGAGAGCTCCTTGGTAATTGCGCCAGAGTACTCGAGTAAAATGCTCTCCAGGGTGTTATATTCTTCTTCCAAATCCCTCATGTTCCTGTTCTAAACACTTTGCATGACCCCAAACACTATTAAACCAAGGAAAAACTAAGAATAATTATCTAAAATAAACAAAAAGAAATGAAAATCAAACTGAACATGAAATCGAGGATAATAAGGGTTGGGTTGGCTCTCAACAAGCATTTTTTTACCGTCATTAACTTGATGGTCAGTTCTACTAAGTTAGTAGATGAGTGGACCTCAGACAATCAATCTCACCTCCAAGATAGTGCTTTACCCTCTAGCCATTGACTGTGATCCTTCTATCTAAGTTTTCCTCTTGAAGTTCTACATAACCAAAAGCTGACACTCCGGTTACCAAAAAAGGTCCTGAACACCGAGACTTTACCTTTCTGGGAAAGAGTTTTAGCCTAGAATTGAATAATAGAACCTTTTGGCCTGGCTTAAATGCTCTTGTGGCTATCTTCTTGTCATGCCACCTCTTGATCTTTTCCTTGTAGAGGTTGGTATTCTCGTAAGTAGAGTTTTTGAACTCGTCAAGCTCATTCAGTTGGAGCAGCCTCTTTTGTCCTACAGCCTTGAAATCAAAGTTTAGAAACTTTTTTTCGTAATATGCTTTGTGCTCCAACTCTACTAGCATGTGACAGGCCTTACCATAAACTAACTGGTATGGGGACATTCCAATAGGAGTCTTAAACTATTGATTTTCCTGTTAGAGACTTCAACCTATCCACTTGTCTGGGGGTGATAAGGTGTTGCCACTTTATGACAGACTCAATATCTCTGCAGAAGTCAGTCCAACTATTTGTTGTAAAAGTTACTTCCTCTATCGCTAATCAGTGTCCTTGGGACACCAAACCGGCTAAAAATATATCTCTGCAAAAAGCTTAGCACTACTTTGGCATTATTGGTGGGTAAAACCATGGTTTTCACCCACTTGGACACATAATCCACGGCTACCAAGATGTAAGTGTTTGAGTATGAGGGTAAGAAATGTCCCATGAAATCAATACCCCACACATCAAATAACTCAATCTCTAGAATCTCCTGCTGTGGAATCTCATGATTGTTAGGGAGATTCCCGACTTTCTGGCACTTGTCACAGTTTCTTAAAAATTCTCGGGAGTCCTGGAAGTGAGTCAGCCAATAAAAACCCTCTAAATGACCTTGGTGGCTATCTTTTCACCACCAAAGTGGCCTCCATATTCAAAACCGTGACAACACTACAACAATTTTGATCTATGGCAACATATATTCGAAACAATACTTAAAAAATGTTGTCTAAAATAATAAAAAGCAACTCTTAATATTTGTTGCAAAAAAAATAAGACTATTGCAACTCTTTTAAATCAACATGTTATAAATGTTATTTTTTAGTTAATTAAAAAACATAACAAAAATGTTGCTTTAATAAATTAAATAGACAACATTTTTTATATTCATATATTACATTTTATAAAAGTTGCTTTAAAATTTTTAATAAACATCAACTTATAAATGTTGTCTAAAATAAATTAATATTTTTTTTTAAAATTATAAGCTTCTCTCCAGATATTTTAACAAAATATTTTTTTCACTTTAACTAAAAAGAAGAAAAACAAAACCCCTTTTGCTCCACGGGCCTTCAATTCATCATCTTCTTCTCCTTTTACTAAAAGAAAGACTGAGACAAAACCCCAACCCTAACAAGCACAAAATCATCTTCATCTTCCTCTCTTCGATGATGGCAATAGAGGAGACATTGACGTGTGCCCTTCTTTGCTAATTCATCCTCATCTTCATCTTCTTCAGACATTGACGTGCTACTAAATCATCTTCTTCTTCGTCTTCTTCTCTTCGAGGATGGCAATGGAGGTCTTGACACGCGTTTGAGTTTTGATTCTCTCTGCTTGTAGTTCGAGATTCAATCTTCTCTGCTCGCAATCGAGATTCAATCCAATTTGTTCGCGTTTGATCTTCGATTGTCTCTGCTAGCAGTTCGAGCTTCCATCATTTCTACTCGCTTGTTCATCACCGGGTACCTATGATTCTGCATATTCCTTTTTCTTTTTCATTTTGAATCCTAATTTTAATAATGTTGATGTTGCTATTATAGGATTTTTGGTAATAATGTTGCTGTTTCGAGCTTGCCGTTCATATTTGTGTATATTTGTGTATTTTGTAACCAGATCTATAAAGTCTTTAGGTTTTGCTTGCCGTTCATCTATGATCTCTTCCAATTTGCCAGCGTTCTTCTGCTAGGGTTCATCACCGCTGATCATTGTTTTACAGGTACTCATGATTTTATCTCTGTTTTTCTTTTCTATTTTTGTGTTTTGAATCCTAATTTTTGGTTATATGAAATTTGTTGCTGTATGTGTGCATTAGTGTTGAAGCAACTCTACTGTCACTGTGTGCGTTTAATGGAATTGCATGTGTATTTTAAATCTTCTGGTTGAACTTAAACTTGTTTTTACATACATAGCTTTGTGCATTACCATTTTATTTTGGTTTTTTATTATTGTGGGAGTTCTTGTTTCTGGACCCAAGGAAATGAGGCAGGAGGTGGCGGCTGTTTGCTCATTTAATTTGGCTGAAAATCTGCACTTTGAGTCCTTTAGCTTTTAACTGGTGATTTTACTTGTATTGCTAGAAAATGTAAAATGCTTAGCTATTAGCCAGAGTTGATCTTAGTTAGCTTATTTTGAGTTAGGATTTTGTTATTTTTTGATAGTGTAAATTGATTATGTAACAAATGTTAGATCCTAGTTCCTAGCTACCACCAATGACAATGCGTCTAAATTCTAATAGTCTCCTTTGCTTCTAGAAAATAAAATCTATCATAAGGAACACAATAAAAAAAGAAGATAAAAAGGTTTTTTAGTTCCATATCTTTTTTTAGAATATTAACATACAAACAGTTTAATATTTTATAAATCTAAATCATTTCATAAATGGTTACATCAAACTCAAATTTATATAACACCAGATGCAGATTGACATGGACTAAATTTGTGCATTGCTAAGGCTTCCACAGCTTTTAAGCACTGATATTTCAAGTTTCCAGACCCAGAAAAATGAGATCACTTCAGTTCTTGGCCAAACTCATATTTGTATACTTCATCTTCTTTAAAAACTGAATAAAATTGGAAAAGAAGAAGTGAAAATATTATTAGCTTTCAAAGTTATCTTTCCGACAAATTTAAATATAGGATTGATGCAATGCTGTTTCAATTCAAGTAGTGTTCTGTTAATACAAGATTATTAACAAACACTAAAAAGTGTGTGTGTGTGAAAACAGGAAAGTGAGTAGAAGCTGCTTGTGTCTATCAGCATAAGGCTTTGCTTTGTTGACTTGTGTGAAAAAGACAAAAAGGTGAATTGGTTATTACTGGAAATGATAATCGATATAGTATTTTACTGTTTTCATGTGTGTTTTTGAGTAAATGAATGTGTTAATCAATAACTATATGAGACTGATTATAATTTGTAGTTAGCGTTAAGGAAAATAAAACATTCTATGCAGATACTTCAATTTTTTGCACTTTGGTTATATTATTTATGAAATTTGTTATAAACATGAATCATATTTGATTATAATAACTTGTAAAGTTTGATTATAGATTTGAACACAAGACTACTACTTTCTTATACAAGTGACTTGATTTACGGTTGATTTTTGGATCATATGGTTGTAATATTATAAATATAATAATCTTAAGATATATTTTCCCCCTATTACTACTATTAAAAGTTGTGTTATTGATGAGTGGTGAGACACAGCATGCAATGAAACTAAAGAGAGAGCGTGCACCCATCGAATGCCACATTTTACTAATTATTATTTTAATACACAAAAGCCAACACTTTACAACACCTACAACGAAATTGGGAATACTCCAAATCTTGAGTGTTGTTTTGCTGTTTGTAGTTATTATTGATTGATTGAAACATCTGATATTATTTATTTGATAATTGCATCACATACAAGTATATATACAACACATGGAAAAGAACAAGCTAATAAGGTAAGTGTTTTCATGTGCAGAGTGATGGCTGGGACCAAAATATTGCCTACTCAATAATTGAAAGAAGCTAAGCATTGAACACGGGTTGCTTAACACGGGTTGCCTACTCAATATATGAAACTTGTTGCTGTGTGTATTAGTGTTGAGGTAACTCTACTGTCACTGTGTGGGTTTAATAGAACTGCATGTGTCTAAAGTATGTAATAAATTTAATTTATTACAAAATCTAAAACTACTACATAATATATTTACAAAATCTAAAAATAACCCCTGTTAAAAGCAAGAATGGAACTTAAATTTAGGATGTGTCTAAAGTATGAAAACTGATTGTTTAGATTGCTAAAATTTGGCATAATATATATATTAACTGGAAATTAAAAGATGCATGGTTATGTCATATATAAACGCAGTATCCTGTTCTTTTTCTTTATGATTAACTGCTAATATTAATAGTGCTTTTGTTTATATAAAACCTGCACTCTCTTGTGTATATAAAAGCTGCACTAAGTGCAGAATCAGATTGATTCTATGCAAGTCACAATTCATTTTTACTCATACTCTTTCTCATCTCCTCTGGTCTCTCTTTCTTAATCAGATTGATTCCTTCACTCATACTTGAGTATACGCAGCTGAACACTAAGTGCAAATTATTGCGGCATGACCTCGTAAGTCTATCTTATACTTATTTGCTTTTATATGTTTATGTTATTCTTTTGCACTTTTTTATGTAATAAAATACTGATTGTTTAATTAAAAAATTAAAATATAAAAGCATTTTTATTTTAAAATATATCTTTTCAAAAGTAATTATTAATATTTCTTTTAGAATAATAAAAGAATTATGATTAGTTTGTATTTGGTTAACTTTTTAGAATAATAAAAGAATTATTAATATTTCTTTTAAAATATAAAAGCATTTTTTTAATATTTTTTTTATATATTTTATATTGAGCAACCGTGTATATATAGCAAGTTTCAGATTCTATTTTGATAAAAGAAAATTGTTTTTAGCTGGTGTTTAAGACCATAATCATTTTTAGTTTAATAGTAATATCACTATGAACAATTAGGTTTTCCCAGGACTCATCCAAGAACTGGATGAGTTTACCAAGACATAGCCAAGAGTTTAGAGATGGCGTCAATAGATTCTTGGACTATGCTTACTCCGTTGGAAATCCTCAAGGAGAGGAAATTCTATGTCCTTGTGCAAAATGTTGCAACTTCCTTTGGGGTCAAAGAGAGTCTATTTATAGCCATTTAATATGCTTTGGATTTGTCAAGGGCTATACACGATGGGTTAATCATGGGGAAAGTGTAATTGGTATGGATGTCGATACTGGTGATACCGGTGAGATTTATTCATGCGATGACATTGAAGGCTTGCTAGACGAAAGGTTTAGGAATGTGGCAGATGTTGAGGGAGAAAAAGAAGGTATGAACGAAGATGCAAAGAAGTTCTATAATTTGGTTGACGAGGCTAGCAAGGAACTATATCCTGGTTGCAAGGGATTTTCTACTTTATCTTTCACCATCCGACTATACTTGTTGAAGTGTCTACATGGATGGAGTAATGCCTCGTTCACTTCCCTCCTGGAGTTGTTGAAAGAGGCTATTCCTAACTTGAATCTCCCTTCTTCTTTCAACAAAGCCAAGGCTATGGTGAGAGATTTAGGTCTTGATTATAAAAAGATTGATGCATGTCCAAATGACTGCATGCTATATTGGAAAGAGCACGAAAATGAAACATGTTGCCATGAATGTGGAACTTCTCGTTGGATTGAGCCTGCGGTAGTTGAAGGTGACATATCTTCAAAGAAAGCTTACAACATTCCTGCAAAGACATTACGGCACTTTCCCCTAATTCCCAGGCTTCAAAGGCTATTCATGTGCTCAAAGACCGCTAAGAATATGAGTTGGCATCAGGAAGAGTGTAAAAAGGATGGAAAGCTAAGGCATCCTGCCGATGGTCAATCATGGAAAGATTTTGATAACCGACATTCAGAATTCGCCAAGGAACCTCGTAACTTGAGACTTGGTTTGGCGAGTGATGGATTCAATCCGTTTCGAACCATGAGTATATCTCATAGCACATGGCCGGTTATTTTAATGACTTATAACTTGCCACCATGGATGTGCATGAAACAAGAATACTTCATGCTTTCTCTGTTGATCCCGGGACCAAAATCGCCAGGAAATGATATTGACGTGTACCTGCAACCATTGATTGAGGAATTGAAGGAGTTATGGGAACTTGGGGTAGAAACATACGATGCCGCAAGAAATAAAACTTTTCAAATGCATGCAGCTCTCTTATGGACAATTAGTGATTTCCCTGCATATGCAATGTTATCCGGGTGGAGTACAAAGGGGAAACTAGCTTGCCCTTCTTGTAACTATGGGACTTGTTCTAGTTATCTTACACATAGTCGGAAGATGTGTTATATGGGTCATCGTATTTTTTTGCCCGAGGAACATCCATGGAGAACTAATAAAAGGTCATTTAATGGAAAAGAAGAACATCGAAAAGCTCCACCGTTGCTAGAGGGCATGGAAGTTTTAAGTCACTTAGATTCTATGGAGAATTCCTTTGGGAAGACAAAAAAAAAGGTGAATGAAGGCCCGTGGAGGAAAAGGTCAATCTTTTTTGATTTACCTTACTGGAAGTATAACACATCAAGACACAATCTTGATGTAATGCATATAGAAAAGAATATAGTTGACAGTATTCTTGGAACTCTCTTGGATATATCTAGAAAGACAAAAGACCACCTAAATGCTCGATATGACTTGAAAGAAATAGGCATTCGTAAGAATCTTCATCCAAAAGAAATAAGAGGTCATAGAAAAGTGAAGTTTGCAAAAGCATGTTTCTCCATGACTAAAGCTGAGAAATCAATTTTTTGTGATGTCTTGAAGAAAGCAAAGCTACCTGATGGTGCTGCCTCAAATATTTCTCGATGCGTGAACCTTGCAGAAAGAAAAGTATCAGGTTACAAGACTCATGATGCCCATTTTATGCTGTATTATTTGCTGCAAATTCCCATCAAAAGTATACTTCCAGATTCGGTCGCAATCCCTTTAATTCGGCTTGGCTCTTTTTTTCATCAGTTATGTCAAAAGGTTATCACATTAGAAGAGATAAATCAATTGGAAGCAGAGATTGTGATAACACTATGCCAATTGGAGAGGATTTTTCCTCCTTTATTTTTTGACATAATGATGCATTTGCCTATTCATTTGGCTAATGAAGTGAGACTAGGCGGCCCAGTTCAATTTCGGTGGATGTATCCTCCCGAAAGATACATGTGTACTTTAAAGTCATATGTTCGAAATAGAAGTCGTCCTGAAGGATCTATTGCGGAGGCCTACTTGGTTGATGAGTGTTTAACTTTTTGCTCACGTTATTTACATGATGGTGTTCAAATAAAATTGAATAGAATACCCCGGAATAATGATGCTAATGACTTTGAAGCGGAAATTCCACATTCATTTCCAATTTTGTTTCCTAAGAAAGGCTGTCCATTGGGAGCAAAGAAGGGTGAGATTTTTTCTCTTGACGACAAGTCTCGAAACCAAGCCCATAGCTATATATTATTGAACTGTGGAAAAATTGAAGACTATGTTAGGTAAATCCTACTTACCAAACATATTATTGAACTGTCCATTTCTTTTAATTTTTTTAATTATGAATCATGGAATTATCTCTAGGTTTTACTTACGAAAATTCTAATTTTGGATTTAGAGAGCATGAGGCTGATCAACAAGGAACAAGTTGGGTGAAAGCTAAGAACCATAGTATGAACTTTCCCTCATGGTTTAAAGCACGTGCCATGCGTCAGAATGTTCTAGATTGGATTAAGGAGCTTTCTAGAGGGCCCAACAAGATTGCAAAAAAATATTCGGGGTATTTTATCAATGGGTATAGATTTCATACTAGGCAACGTGAGGCAAGACGCAAGACGCAAAATAGTGGTGTAACTTTAGTTGCGTTGACTACGAGCTTTGCAAGTGCAAATGATCCAAATCCAATTCGTGCAAAAGTTTCCTACTATGGCAGAATAAATGATATAATTGAGTTAGACTACTTTAGCAATTTTAAGGTTGTAGTGTTTAGATGTGACTGGTATGAGACTCAAGAGGATGGCTATGGCTCTTCGTATGTTCAATTCAACAAAAAATGCTATCAAGAAGAGCCTTTTGTGTTGGCATGTCAAGTACACCAATGTTTCTATGTGCAAGATCCATTTGATCAAAATAAACATTATGTTATGAAGTCAATTCCAAGGGATTTATTTAGCATAGGTGACGAAGCTGATGTTGATCCCCAAGCTATATATGAAAAAGAGCCATCTGACCAGTCAATGGGTCCTTCTATACCCAATGATAATGGTGAAATTGATTTGATTAGGGGTGACTTGCACGAAGTTGTTATAGATGCTTCAAAAGGAGTTCTTCTTTCACAAGAATACAACACAGAATCAGAAGATAATTCCGAAGACGACATTGAATGATTTATACTTTTTTCCTTTATTACACTAAATAGTAGGGAAGTAGAATGAAATATGTATATACTTTAACTTTTTAATTGCATTAAACAGTAGGGAAGTGGAATGAAAGATGTATCACTTTTTTATATATGTGTCTTATGGCATGCCTTCTTGTTTATTACTATTAAATAGTAGTCTTCAATTACATCCTCAGCAAACAGCTCCTTCAGTTCCACAATGTTATCTCCTTCAGCTCCTTCTTGTTTATTACTATTAAATAGTAGTCTTCAATTATATCCTCAGCAAACAACTCCATTCAGTTTCTTAATGATTTATTAAAGGCTGAATTTGGTGTTAGGAAAGAACTTTATTTACATTGCCAAATTCTAATGTCTAATGTCATCTTTTATTTTGTTTTATTTCAGAAATACAATGGAAACAAGAACTACTCCAAAGCGGAAAAGACTGGTAAAACAGTATCAAAGCAACAAGCAATTCATGCAGAAAAATACAGCAGAAATTCATAAGAAGCAACATTTTATCTCTCCAATGATGGCTGGTGGTCATGGACAAAAGAGAGTGACTCCTATGCCTTCTAAGCAAAGCACTCAAAAAGAAGTCCCAATTTCTAAAAGAATGAAAAGTATGCCGAACCAGAAAATTGGAGCTAGTGAAGAAGAACCAGAAAATCTTAAAAAGCGTCCAACCATGGGTATGGATAAATTTTTGGAGACACATGGGGTTCATTTGGAAAGAGAAGATGACGATTTTGAACCAAGTGCTGAAAACGAAAGATCTATTCAAGAAAGCAACAAAATCTTAGGAAGACAAATACAAAATCAAGTTGTCAAGCCATGACACTTGATACATTTTTGGAGACAAATGGGATTCATGTGGAAGGAGAGGAGGAACATAGTGGAGCAAATGCTAATGAAGTTGGAGATGATGATGATGATGATTTCTCGGATGATGAGGACTATGTTGGTGAATATGAAGATGAAGTTCTTCATGGTGATGACAATCACCTTATGGAAACTAACAATGTTAAAGGTGCTGTACTTTATACATAATTATCATTTTACTTATTCATTAGCATGTATAGCTATATAATTCATTTAAATGGTTAAATTGCACATATTTATAGATACTCCAAAGACTAGAAGGACACGAGGAAAAACAAGGTGTGCTAAAATCCATGCAAGAAGTTGGGAAGAAAGAGAAGAGGTGACTTTTTATGAAGGACAAGCAGTAGGACCAACTCCAAGAAGAGTGAAGGATTTAACTTACTTTATTGGAACAATGGGAAGGAATAGCGATTTCATAACATTGATGTACACTAGTTGGAAAGCTGTGCCCCTCAAAGTCAAAAAGCGCATATGGAAATATATTAATGTAAGTGTTTTATTTCTCATCTATTTTTTATGATCTGAAAATTTTCAATTTTGTATGGCTTAGCTGTAGTTTTGTGAAAATATATAGCTGCTGTTTTACACTGCAGTTTTGTCTTTGTTTTTAGTGTTCTTGAATTGTCATTTATAATTTTTGTTTTGTACTTTTTTGTAGTCAAAGTTCATTCTTCCAAAAGAGGGGAAAGGGTGGGTGATGACTGGTGTTCGAGAAGCTTGGAAAGGTTACAAAACAAGAATCAAGGGAAAGCATTTTGAGAGATATAACAACATTGAAGATATGCTGAAAAATCGCCCTTTAGATATTCCAGAAGTTCAATTTCAAAAGTTAATTGCATATTGGAGTATTCCTTCTGTTAAGGTGAGTTGTAGAATAAATAATTCTGTTTCTTTGTCTTTTTTTATGCTTTTGGTTTATTACATATAACTCCCTTTAATTTTTTTGGGTATAGGCTCTATCTCGTTTAAATTCTGAAAATCGTAAAAAGCAACAACATCAACATCGAATGGGACCTATAAGTTTTGCAAGAGTGCGTAATGAAATGGTAATAATTTTGATTTTTTATAAGTTTTTTCTTGTTGTATAATGACCATCTTAAAACTAGATAAATATTATTTTTGGCCATTTTTAATACTCTTTTTCCTTACTTGTAGCGTGAAATGAATGAGAACAAAGAAGACCCATCACAGGTTGATGTGTTTGTTGCAACTCGAACTGGACGAAAAGGAAAAGAGCTTGATTCAGGAACACAAACTGTTATTGTAAGTTATAATAAGTAGAACTGCCTTAATTTACAAATTGATCTAAAACAAAATTGCCTTAATTTACAGTATTATTTTAAGTTAGATTGTCCTGTATAAAACTTAAAAAGTATTGTTATAGTATGTAATATGTATATATCTTGATTTTAGAGCCTTCAAAGTCAATTTCCCCTGGAGGAGGATTCTTCTTGAAAGCTAATATAATTTATAAATAACTAATTAAGTAGATTTAAAACATACATGATCATGTTTTGTGGGGTCCATAATTAAAATATACATGTGAATTGCTTATGCTTTAATTTATTTAGATATAGCAGGCGAGAAGTCAAAGATACAAATGTGTAGGCATTAATTTAAGACAGCTTGCTTTTTTAGGTTTGAAATTAATCAAATCATCCTTTAATTTCTGTCATCTATTTATATTTAATGGGTAGCTGATATGGACATGACTGGTAAACAGAGCTCTCAGCCATCAACTTGAATAAAATGTGTGTTTCTAAAATACATATTATTAAGTGAATACAATTTTTGTGAAAAGGACATAAAATCTAAGTTTTAACTTTTAATATGTTCATTATATCATTATTAAAAGTATTAAAAGTTCTCCAATGAAGTTCTCATCTCAGAAACTTTCATTAATGCTGCATCCCTACTCTTATTTGCTTCCATTAACTCCCTCTTGAGTGTCTCAATTGAAACTATTCACATGTCCTTAAGAACTTGAGAAACTTTCTCAGATTCAGTTCTGTTTGGGGAACTCATAATCACATTCTTGCTATGCTTCTTCTTGAACCGAGGAAATAGCCATGACATAACACCTTTACTTTTAGGCTGTTTTGGAAAGAAGCATGAGAATCAGTGAGTGGAACAAGCTAAAATTGTTATGTTTTTTTAATAGGATAAACTTAAGAGCCACCAAGAAGCTGGAGACACTTCCGAGAAAGCATTTACTGTAGTATTTGGCAAAGAACAACCAGGAAGAGTTCGATGTTATGGGAGGACAATCACAAAAACATCTCTGCAGAAAGAACGGGAGATTGCTAAAATTAAGCAACAACATGCAGAGACTATAAGTTCAATGAAAACTGAACTTCATGAGACAAAAGATAGAGTCCAAAGTTTGGAGGATCTTGTGAAGCTTCTCTTGCAACAGAGTTCTCTTGGCACAAATATTGATGAAGCACTATCTTTATTACGAGCCAAGGAATCAACACATGATATAAATAGTAAGCAATGTTCGAATGGCAACGATCGTCCTTCCTCATCAACTCGTGATCCAAAGTGATGACCAGGTATAACAAAAAAATTTGCAGTAATTTTTGTGATTTATCATTTATTGGGAATGGACTATCAACATTTTTGGCCTTTGCTTTCTCTGTCTTCTGCCATCTTACTTCATGGTGGCTTCTGCAATACACTCTTGCTATTTTTAATCAATCATCTTTTTTTCTTTTTCCTTTTTAATTACTTATTTTTGTAGCGTTGTGCTATTGTGAGGAAGAAATTTTTTTCCTCATTGCTGAAATAATGTGGCTATGTTGGAGAGTGATGCATGTTGTCACTGCAACAGACTCTAGTAACTGCTGTTTCATTCGCAGGAATGACAGAAATTGTCAAGGGAGTTGTTTCATTTCTTTATCTTTTCATTTTCCCCCCTTCAAATTTATGTTTCAGTCATTTTTATCTTTTCATTGCATTTCTCTTTCTCAGTTTACTCAGGTACTTCATCAAACACATAGCATGCATCATTTTCCATTATTGCACCTTTTATGTTTCAATTTTTTTTTTAAATGCAACTTTAACTAAACCCCAATTCATTTAAATGCAGCAGTTATTGGACTCAGTGGAGGCAAGAGGATTTTGAGTTCATCATACCACACACTATCAGATTGTTCCAACAAAGTCAAGCATAGATATAAAATATGCAAATAGATTGACATTATTTTGATAAATATTAATTACTATTTTGTTATGACAATTATTGTTAGACAAGAATTTTATTATTTTGTTGAGAATTATTGATGAACATGTATTAGAAATACTAATTGAACTTTTTAATATCTATTTTAATTAGAATTTTATTTTTAGTTATTTTGTCTCTTTTATAATTATTTTTTATTGTGTACAAATTTATTTATTAATTAAAATAATTACACATGTATGAACAAAAAATTTTATTGTAAATTTTATTTTTTTATATTTTTATTACAAAAATAATTTTTATTTTTATCAAAAAGGCAACCCTTTTATTAGTTGCATATTTTGAATATTAGACAACACTTGTATAGGTTGCATATCCAAAAGAAAAGGCAATATTTTAAAGGGTTGCATATTCAAAACTAATAGGCAACACTTCAAAGGATTGCAAATTCTAACTTATAAGCAACACATAAAAGAGTTGCATTTTATTGCAAATAGACAACACTTCAAAGGATTGCAAATTCCAACTTATAAGCAACACATAAAAGAGTTGCATTTTATTGCAAATAGGCAACACTTTTTGGTAGTGACCAAAATATGAGAGAAGAGACAACACTGCAAAAGTGTTGTCTCAAACACACCTTTGAAGTGTTGTTGTTTTTCAACCAAAGGCAACACTTACCAAGTGTTGCTCTCAAAAGCGTTACTTTTGAAACAAAAAAGTGTTGCCTTGATCTAAGGCAACGGCTGCATATGCAATGCCGACAAAAAACGTTGCCTTAGGTCCAAAAGTGTTGCCATTGATCAAAAGCAACTTTTTGTCAGCCTTTAGGCAACACTTTTTAAATGTTGCCTCAATCTGAAAATATTGTAGTGCAATGCCAGAGGATCTACTGTGATTCCTCATCTAAGACACAACGCCAAATTATACGATCTAAGCATCTCTTAAAAAGATAAGGTTCTTCCCACAAATATTACTTAGCATCATTCAAAAGCTTTCTAACTTGCTATTTAGTGTACTCCTTGGGGATGAACCTCATGGCCATGTAGTTCACAATGTCTGCGAACTACGGAGCACTCTAAATCATGAAGAGTTACTCATCCAAGAAGGTCTCAGTCATAGCAGTGAGGGTGGGCGTCGCTTCTTCAGGTTTGATCCTAGAAAGATGGTCAACCACTTGATTCTCTGACCCCTTCCTGTCTCTAATCTCAATGTCAAACTCCTGAAGAAGCAGCACCTACCTAATCAATCTTTGTTTAGAATCCTACTTGGTTAGAAGATACTTAAGAGCAGTGTGGTCAATATAAACAATAACCTTGGAACCACTTAAACAGGATCTAAACTTATCAAACAATACACTACAACTAGTAATTTTTTTCTGTAGTTGTGTAGTTCTTTTGAGCATCATTTAGTACACGACTAGCATAATAAATGACATGCATAAGCTTGCATTGTCTCTGTCCCAAGACAGATCCTATAGCATAATCATTGGCATCACACATAATTCAAATGGTAAATCCCAATTGGGAGGAGCTATGATGGGTGCAGAGACAAGCCTTGTTTCCAGAGTTTCAAAGGCATGCAAACAATTATTATCAAAGTTAAAAGGAATGTCTGCAACCAAGAGGTTGCTCAAAGGTTTAGCAATTTTAGAAAAACCTTTTATAAATTTCCTGTAAAATCCGGCATATCCCAAGAAACTCCGAATTGCCTTGGCATTATTAGGTGGTGGTAATTTTTCAATTAACACCACCTTAGCTTTATCCACCTTAATTCAAAAAAGGCATCACATTCGAAAACATAAACTGGCAAATAGATAAGGATAAGACATAAAATATATAAAGGATATAGTATCTAAAATTCAGAATATTGAACTCTAGACTCGACCTGCGAAGCCAAGGCCGGTCCGAGAATATTTACATACATAAGTATAGATATATAGCCCAAAGTATGCCAAAACAGAAGACAGAAAACCTATTTCTCCACATCGACCTCTAAGAGGGACACCAAAAGTTATACACACACACACACACACACACACACACACACACACACACACACACATATATATATATATAGACACACACACACACACACAAACATAGGAGACTCTACAAACTTAAATACATAACAACATCCCAAAATATAACAACCCAAAAGCTAGACTTCGCTTGCTTAGAACTCCGGATGCTCAACGAGGTGCCTCTCGACCTGCATATGAAAGCAACAACATTTGTATGGAATGAGAACCAGATATTTCCAGCAGGGTAATGGTGCCCACATAAATAATATATAAGGTCTCGAAAAAGTTAGAGACGATCCTAGAACTCCAACACTCAGAAATTAAACTTAAAGAATAACCTAAATTAAAAATAGGATAAAACGTCTAAGGTTCTTAGGTTCTAAACCAAATACTACTTAACGCTATAATCTCATTCTCCTCTAACCCTCCAAATCACTGGTGGAACCACCCTCGTCCCACCTCCACTTTACGAAGGGTTGGTGCACGAAAATTACACTCACACTATGTAATTCCACACAACTAACCAGCAAGTGCACTGGGTCGTCCAAGTAATACCTTACGTGAGTAAGGGTCGAATCCCATGGAGATTGTTGGCTTGAAGCAAGCTATGGTTATCTTATTATTCTTAGTCAGGATACCAATAGGTTTATTTAGTTTCAATTGTAAAAAGTAAAAGAGCATAAAATAAGTAATTGTTACGCAGTAATGGAGAATGTGTTGGAGTTTTGGAGATGCTTTGTCTTCTAAATCTCTGCTTTCCCCCTGTCTTCTTCTTCACGCACGCAAGGTTCCTCCTATGGCAAGCTGTGTGTTGGTGGATCACCGTTGTCAATGACTACCATCCGTCCTCTCAGTGAAAATGGTCCAAATGCGCATGGCTAATCATCTGTCGGTTCTCAATCATGTCGGAATAGGATCCATTGATCCATTTGTGTATGTTACTACGCCCAACACTCTCGAGTTTGAAGCTCGTCACAGTCATCTGATCCCTGAATCTTACTCAGAATACCATAGACAAGGTTTAGACTTTTCGAATTCTCAAGGATATGCTGCCAATGGATTTTAGCTTATACCACGAAGATTCTGATTAAGGAATCCAAGAGATATTCATTCAATTGAAAGTAGAACGGAGGTGGTTGTCAGGCACGTGTTCATAGATTGAGAATGGTGATGAGTGTCACGGATCATCACCTTCATCATGGTTAAGTACGAATGAACATCTTAAAGAGAAGCAAGCGTGTTTGAATAGAAAACAGAAATAATTGCATTAATTCATCGAGACGCTGCAGAGCTCCTCACCCCCAACAATGGAGTTTAGAGACTCATGCCGTCAAAGAGTACAAAGTTCAGATCTAAAATGTCATAAGATACAAAATAAGTCTTTAAAAGTTGTTTAAATACTAAACTAGTAACCTAGATTTACAAAAAATGAGTAAACTAAGATAAATAGTGCAGAAATCCATTTCTGGGGCCTACTTGGTGTGTGTTGGGGCTGAGACTTAAGCTTTTCACGTGCCTGGGCTGTTTCTGGAGTTAAACGTCAGGTTGTAACCTATTTCTGGCGTTTAACTCCAACTTGCAACCTGTTTCTGGCGTTCAACGCCAGAATGCAACATGGAACTGGCGTTTAATGCCAGTTTATGTCATTTATCTTCGCGCAAAGTATAGACTATTATATATTTCTGGAAAGCCCTGGATGTCTACTTTCCAACCTAATTGAGAGCGCGCCAATTGGACTCCTGTAGCTCCAAAAAATCCATTCCAAATGCAAGGGGATCAGAATCCAACAGCATCAGCAGTCCTTTTTCAGCCTGAATCAGATTTTTGCTCAACTCCCTCAATTTCAGCCAGAAAATACCTAAAATCATAGAAAAATACAAAAACTCATAGTAAAGTCCAGAAATATAAATTTTGCCTAAAAACTAATAAAACTATACTAAAAACTAACTAAAACATACTAAAAACTATATGAAATTACCCCCAAAAAGTGTATAAAATATCCGCTCATCACAACACCAAACTTAAACTATTGCTTGTCCTCAAGCAACTAGATAAATAAAATAGGATAAAAAGAAATCAAGAAGCAATAGTATCTCAGAGTTTTAAGTGAAGCTCAGATTCTAATTAGATGAGCGGGACTAGTAGCTTTTTGATTCCGAACAGTTTTGGCATCTCACTTTATCCTTTGAAATTCAGAATGATTGGCATCCATAGGAACTCAGACTTCAGATAGTATTATTGATTCTCCTATTTTAGTATGTTGATTCTTGAATGCAGCTACTTTATGAGTCTTGGTCGTGGCCCTAAGCACTTTGTTTTTTAGTATTACCACCGGATACATAAATGCCACAGACACATAACTGGGTGAACCTTTTCAGATTGTGACTCAGCTTTGCTAACGTCCCCAATTAGAGGTGTCCAGAGTTCTTAAGTACACTCTTTTGCTTTGGATCACGACT
Source organism: Arachis hypogaea (assembly GCF_003086295.3). Classification (NCBI taxonomy): domain Eukaryota; kingdom Viridiplantae; phylum Streptophyta; class Magnoliopsida; order Fabales; family Fabaceae; genus Arachis; species Arachis hypogaea. The sequence goes on along the minus strand of NC_092044.1, from coordinate 24,265,569 downwards.
TTAACCACTCAGTCTCAAGCTTTTTGCTTGGACCTGCATGCCACAAGCACATGGTTAGGGACAGCTTGATCTAGCCGCTTAGGCCTGGATTTACCTCCTTGGGCCCTCCTATCCATTGATGCTCAAAGCCTTGGATTCTTTTCACCCTTGCCTTTTGGTTTAAAGGGCTACTGACTTTTTCTACCTCTTTTGCTTCTCTCTTTTTTTTCTTCACTGCTTTTTCTTGGTTCAAGAATCAATTTCATAATTTTTCATATCAGCAATAATATTTCTCTTGTTCATCATTCTTTCAGGAGCCAACAATTTTAACATTCATAAAATTCAATATAAAAAATATGCACTGTTCAAGCATTCATTCAGAAGACAAAAAGTATTGCCACCACATATAAATAATTAGAATTTTCCTTATTAAGAACTCGAAAAAAATATTGCCTCTTTATTCTAAAAATCTACTATTTTATTCATGTTTGATGATGATGAGAAAAATAAATTATAGCTTAATTAGAGATAAAATCAAAATAGAGATACTAATTACTACTACTTCATATATGACTTCTAAGGTAAATTCCTAATAAGAACAATTATCACAGAGTTAAAACTAAGATTAGGACTCAACAACCTTTATTTTGGGAGGTGGATGCTCCCTTAGTCTGTGGAGTGTGTGGTCCTTCAAGAGACAGCTTCTGACGCTTCAGTTCCCTCAGTTCATGCCTCTGCTCTTCTTATTCCCCAAGCAGTTTGCAAAGCATGCTATTTTGATTTTTCTGTTCTTTCTTTAGTTGGTCCATAGCTTCTTGCAACTTGATGACAGATGCTTCAAGACGCTCCCAGTATTCAATTTGAGGGATTTTCGGGAGGAACTCATGTGCTCCCCTCTTGATGGAGTCGTCCTGCACTTGTTGTCCTTCCATTGACTTTTTGGTGATTGGTCGGTCAACTGAGATATACTCAGTTACTCCCATCTTTACCCCAGCATCTTTACATAGCATAGAGATTAAGCTTGGATAAGCCAATTTGGCATCTTTGGAGTTCTTGTTTGCAATTGTGTAAAGTTCATGGTGCACAAAATTGTGATCAATACTTTTCACAACTCAAATAATCCCCGGTGATGAATCCAAAAACTTGGTATTCAATACCATGGCATAAACACAACTTCGCACAACTAACCAGCAAGTGTACTGGGTCGTCCAAGTAATAAACCTTACGCGAGTAAGGGTCGATCCCACAGAGATTGTTGGTATAAAGCAAGCTATGGTCACCTTGTAAATCTTAGTCAGGCAAACTCGAATGGTTATGAATGATGAATAAAACATAAAGATAAAGATAGAGATACTTATGTAATTCATTGGTGGGAATTTCAGATAAGCGTATGAAGATGCTGCGTTCCTCCCGTCTCTTTGCTTTTGATGAGCGGATAATTTGTACGCTTTTTGGCATTATTTTTAGTATGTTTTTGGTATGATCTAGTTGGTTTTTAGTATATTTTTATTAGTTTTTAGTTAAAATTCACTTTTCTGGACTTTACTATGAATTTGTGTGTTTTTCTGTGATTTCAGGTATTTTCTGGCTGAAATTGAGGGACCTGAGCAAAAATCTGATTCAGAGACCAAAAAGGACTGTAGATGCTGTTGGATTCTGACCTCCCTGCACTCGAAGTGGATTTTCTGGAGCTACAGAAGCCCAATTGGCGCGCTCTCAACGGCGTTGGAAAGTAGACATCCTGGGCTTTCCAGCAATATATGATAGTCCATACTTTGCTCAAGATTTGATGGCCCAAACCGGCGTTCAAAGTCACCCTCAGAAATTCCAGCGTTAAACGCCGGAACTGGCACCAAAATGGGAGTTAAACGCCCAAACTGGCATAAAAGCTGGCGTTTAACTCCAAGAAGAGTCTCTACACGAAAATGCTTCATTGCTCAGCCCAAGCACACACCAAGTGGGCCCGGAAGTGGATTTTTATGTCATTTACTCATCTCTGTACACCCTAGGCTACTAGTTTTCTATAAGTAGGACCTTTTACTATTGTATTGAGATATCTTGGTAGCTATCTTCATTTTTATGCTATCTTAGATCATTGGAAGGCTGGCCATTCGGCCATGCCTAGACCCTGTACTTATGTATTTTCAACGGTGGAGTTTCTACACACCATAGATTAAGGTGTGGAGCTCTGCTGTACCTCGAGTATTAATGCAATTACTATTGTTCTTCTATTCAATTCCGCTTGTTCTTGTTCTAAGATATCACTTGTTCTTCAACTTGATGAATGTGATGATCTGTGACACTCATCATCATTCTCACCTATGAACGTGTGACTGACAACCACCTCCGTTCTACCTTCGATTGGGTGAATATCTCTTGGATTCCTGATACACGATGCATGGTTGATCGCCTGACAACCGAGTGCTCGCCTGACAAACGAGCCAGCCATTCCGTGAGATCAGAGTCTTCGTGGTATAGGCTAGAACTGATGGCGGCATTCAAGAGAATCCGGAAGGTCTAACCTTGTCTGTGGTATTCTGAGTAGGATTAAATGATTGAATGACTGTGACGTGCTTCAAACTCCTGAGGGCGGGGCGTTAGTGACAGACGCAAAAGAATCACTGGATTCTATTCCGGCCTGATCGAGAACCGACAGATGGATAGCCGTGCCGTGACAGGGTGCGTTGAACATTTCCACTGAGAGGATGGGAGGTAGCCACTGACAACGGTGAAACCCTTGCTTAAGCTTGCCATGGAAAGGAGTAAGAAGGATTGGATGAAGACAGTAGGAAAGCAGAGAGACGAAAGGGACAAGCATCTTCATACGCTTATCTGAAATTCCTACCAATGAATTGCATAAGTATCTCTATCTTTATCTTTATGTTTTATGCGTTTATCACCATACCAATTGGAGTTTGCCTGACTGAGATTTACAAGGTGACCATAGCTTGCTTCATACCAACAATCTCTGTGGGATCGACCCTTACTCACGTAAGGTTTATTACTTGGACGACCCAGTACACTTGCTGGTTAGTTGTGCGAAGTTATGTTTATGCCATGGTAGTGAACACCAAGTTTTTGGTTTCATTACCGGGGATTATTTGAGTTGTGAAAAGTATTGATCACAATTTCGTGCACCAAGTTTTTGGCGCCGTTGCCGGGGATTGTTGAGTTTGGGCAACTGACGGTTCATCTTGTTGCTTAGATTAGGTATTTCTTTCGGAATTCTTGATGATGAATTCTAGAGTTTCATGATGATTTGTTGAAGTCTGGCTGGCTGAGAGGCCATGTCTAATTTCATTGGACCGAGGTTTCAACCTATCATCACAAGAGCTTGTTGATTTCTATCAATCTTGCTTTTGGAGCAGTGATCTGCTAAGGCTTGGCTGGCCATTGGCCATGTCTAGTGTTTTGGACCGAAGCTTTCTTTGAAAGCTTGGCTGGCTGTGAAGCCATGTCTAATTCCTGGACCGGAGTCTTAGACTAAAAATATTGCATGATTCCTGGAATTCTCATTAAGAATTTTGATACTTTTTTCCACTTTATTTTCGAAAAAAGCACAAAAAAATTTTTTACAAAATCATAAAATCCAAAAAAATATTTCTTGTTTGAGTCTAATGTCTCATTTTAAGTTTGGTGTCAATTGCATGCATTCATTCATGTGTCTTAAGGATCTTCAAGTACTTCTTGATGATTTCTTACTCTGATCTTCGAATTCTCTTGACTTGAGTGTTTATGTGTCTCATATAGTGTCAGTAGTATACAAACTGCTAAGTTTGGTGTCTTGCATGCATTGTTATTTGATTTTAGTTGCATTTTGATTATTAAAAATCCAAAAATATTTTTAATTTGTGTCTTTTCAAGTCAATAATACAGAGAATTAAAGATTCAGAACATACAGTAGAGGAATTATACAGAAAAAGCTGGGCGTTCAAAACGCCCAGTGAAGAAGGATAGACTGGCGTTTAAACGCCAGCCAGGGTACCTGGTTGGGCGTTTAACGCCCAAAAGGGTATAGTTTTGGGCGTTAAACGCCAGAATGTGCACCATTCTGGGCGTTTAACGCCAGGATAGCACAAGAGGGAAGATTCTGTTTTCAATGCAATTTTTTTCAGGTTTTCAAAGTTTTTCAAAATCAAATCTTTTTCAAATCATATCTTTTCAATCAAATCTTTTCCAAAATCAATTTCTTTCTATTTTCAAAGATACTTGCTATCAATTAATGATTTGACTCAACATTTCAAGTATGCTGCCTTTTCTGTTGAGAGAGGCTTAATGTTTGGATCATATCTTTTCTTGATAGCCAAATCATTATTTTTTAAAATCAAATCTTTTTAAAATGTTTTTCAAATCATATCTTCTCAATCACATCTTTTTTTAAAAAAAACCAATCATATCTTCTTAACCACATCTTTTTCAAAATAGTTTTCAATCAAATCTTTTTAATTTCTAATTTCAAAATCTTTTTCAAAAATCACTTGATCTCTTTCCTACTCTTGGTTTTCGAAAATTAATTAGTGTTTTTCAAAATGTTTTCAAAATTTCTTACTTAATTTTCGAAAACCACTTCCCTTCTTCTCACATCCTTCTATTTATGGACTAACACTATTCCTTAATGCAAAATTCGAACTCCATCTTTCTTGATAAGTTCGAATTTCCTACTTCTGCCTTCCATTTTCTTTTACTCTGACACCTTAAGGAATCTCTATACTGTGACATAGAGGATTCCATATTTTCTTGTTCTCTTCTCTTTCATATGAGCAGGAACAGAGACAAAGGCATTCTTGTTGAGGCTGACCCTGAACCTGAAAGGACCTTGAAGCGAAAGCTAAGAGAAGCTAAGGCACAACTCTCTGTAGAGGACCTAACCAAATTCTTCAAGGAAGAAGAGCTCATGGCAGCCGAAAACAACAACAATGCCAACAATGCAAGGAAGGTGCTGGGTGACTTTACTGCACCTACTCCCGACTTCTATGGGAGAAGCATCTTTATCCCTGCCATTGGAGCAAACAACTTTGAGCTTAAGCCTCAATTAGTTTCTCTAATGCAACAGAATTGCAAGTTTCATGGACTTCCATTGGAAGATCCTTATCAGTTTTTAGCTGAGTTCTTGCAAATCTGTGACACTGTCAAGACTAATGGGGTTGACCCTGAGGTCTACAGGCTTATGCTATTCCCTTTTGCTGTAAGAGACAGAGCTAGAACATGGTTGGACTCTCAACCTAAAGAAAGTCTGGACTCTTGGGAAAAGCTAGTCAATGCCTTCTTGGCAAAGTTCTTTCCACCTCAAAAATTGAGTAAGCTTAGAGTGGAAGTCCAAACCTTCAGACAGAAGGAAGGAGAATCCCTCTATGAAGCTTGGGAAAGATACAAACAATTAATCAGAAAGTGTCCATCTGATATGCTTTCTGAATGGAGCATCATAGGTATTTTCTATGATGGTCTCTCTGAACTATCCAAAATGTCTTTGGATAGCTCTGCTGGAGGCTCTCTTCATCTGAAGAAGACGCCTACAGAAGCTCAAGAGCTGATTGAAATGGTTGCAAATAACCAATTCATGTACACTTCTGAAAGGAATCCTGTGAACAATGGGACTAGTCAGAAGAAAGGAGTTCTTGAGATTGACACTCTGAATGCCATATTGGCTCAGAACAAAATATTGACTCAACAAGTCAATATGATTTCTCAAAGTCTGTCTGGAATGCAAAATGCAGCAAGCAGTACTAAGGAAGCTTCATCTGAAGAAGAAGCTTATGATCCTGAGAACCCTTCAATGGAAGAGGTGAATTACATGGGAGAACCCTATGGAAACACCTATAATCCTTCATGGAGAAATCATCCAAATTTCTCATGGAAGGATCAACAGAGACCTCAACAAGGTTTCAATAATAATAATGGTGGAAGAAACAGGTTTAGCAATAGCAAGCCTTTTCCATCATCTTCTCAGCAACAGACAGAGAGTCCTAAGCAGAATACCTCTGACTTAGCAACCATGGTCTCTGATCTAATCAAAATCACTCAAAGTTTCATGACTGAAACAAGGTCCTCCATTAGAAATTTGGAGGCACAAGTGGGTCAACTGAGCAAGAAAATTATTGAACTCCCTCCTAGTACTCTCCCAAGCAATACAGAAGAAAATCCAAAGGGAGAGTGCAAAGCCATCAACATGGCCGAATTTTGGGAGGAAGAAGAGGCAGTGAACGCCACTGAGGAAGACCTCAATGGACGTCCACTGACCTCCAATGAGTTCCCCAATGAGGAACCATGGGAATCTGAGGCTCAAAATGAGACCATAGAGATTCCATTGAACTTACTTCTGCCATTCATGAGCTCTGATGAGTATTCTTCCTCTGAAGAGGATGAGTATGTCACTGAAGAGCAAGTTGCTAAATACCTTGGAGCAATCATGAAGCTGAATGACAAGTTATTTGGAAATGAGACTTGGGAGGATAAACCCCTTTTGCTCACCAAAGAACTGGATAACTTGTCTAGGCAGAAACTGCCTCAAAAGAGACAGGATCCTGGGAAGTTTTCAATACCATGTACCATAGGCACCATGACCTTCAAGAAGGCCTTGTGTGATCTAGGGTCAAGTGTAAACCTCATGCCTCTCTCTGTAATGGAGAAGCTAGGGATCTTTGAGGTGCAAGCTACAAAAATCTCACTAGAGATGGCAGACAACTCAAGAAAACAAGCTTATGGACTTGTAGAGGATGTTCTGGTAAAGGTTGAAGACCATTACATCCCTGCTGATTTCATAGTCCTAGAGACTAGGAAGTGCATGGATGAATCCATCATCCTTGGCAGACCCTTCCTAGCCACAGCAAAGGTTGTGATTAATGTTGATAGAGGAGAGTTGATCATTCAAGTGAATGAAGAGTCCTTGGTGTTTAAGGCTCAAGGATATCCCTCTGTCATCATGGAGAGGAAGCATGAAGAGCTTCCCCCAAAACAGAGCCAAACAGAGCCCCCACAGTGTGTTGGGAGGCCACAACCAAACTCTAAGTTTGGTGTTGAACCCCACATTCAAACTCTAAGTTTGGTGTTGGGAGGTTCCAACATAGCTCTGAGCATTTCTGAGGCTCCATGAGAGTCCTCTGTCAAGCTAATGACATTAAAGAAGCGCTTGTTGGGAGGCAACCCTGTAAATCATGTTGCTTGTATGCAAAGTTTGTATTCGTAGGTTTTGATGAATGACAAACCAAACAAACGACATGAAAGGACAAATCAACAAACATCTTGAATGAACAAACATGAAGAGTTGAAAGCAAACACAACAAACAACAAGAAACTCAAGTCCACAACTTCTGAAGACAAGTATAGAGTCTTAGGACTTAGGTAACTTCTTGTTAAGAACCAATTGTTAAATCTCTCAACACACACTCACAAAATGTTTTGATGCACATCTTGCAATTCAATGCTAGCCAAAAGGTTTTAAAAACTTGTTTTCAAAGGTACAAAAGCATAGGAATTGACTCCAACAAGTTTGAGTTCAATCCTAAGCATTTTGAAGTGTTTTTAAACCATTCTTTGAGGTTTGCATCGATGCACACTCATCTTGCATCGATGCAAAGCATGCAACGACTTGTTGCATCGATGCAAAGATGCTTGCATCGATGCAACCTAGCTGAAAATTCAAATTTCAGCATCAAAGACACATTTGCATCGATGCAAAGTGTTATGCATCGATGCAAATAATTCAAAAACATAAAAAACGGCTAGTTTGACATAAATGCTCCATCCCATTAATTCCCCAACGTTTCTAAGGATTGGGAAATCTATAAATGGATGGATTGAAGCCTTATTTCACAAGTTTTTGATTTAGAAAAATACCTCATTCATATTCTTACATTCTACACATTTTCAAGTGATTTAATACACATTTTGAGAGAGTAATATCAATTGGTTCAATAGTGCAAAAACTTGTAATCACACACTCTTCTAGAGAGCACTCACTTCATCTCAACAATTCTTTGAGAATTGTTTTTCTTGTACACCTTGTGAATTGGAGTGTGATCTCCAAGGTTGAGTCAAGGGTTATAAACACTATAATCGGTGAGGATACCAAAAAGGTATACTAAGTACTCAAGGCAAATCTTAGAGAAGGTATCTCTAAGTGGAGTAGGTTAGTATACGAGTGGTGATCATATACCGTGAGGTGTTAGAAACTAAGGACTCAGATTGTAAAAGGTTTTGCGCGAGCACCTTGAAGCTTGGCAATAGTGGAACTTCTCAATTGCGATTGAGAAAGAAAGTGGACGTAGGACAAAGATTGTGCCGAACCACTCTAAATAGTGTTTGCTTCTCTCTAAACTCATCTTTTCAATAATATTGTCTCTTTACTTTTGAGCAAATAAATTGTGATCGAAAAGTAGCTTCGTAAGTACTTAAGGAGTGGCTTAAGTCCGATTGGTGAAAATCTTGATCAATTTATTTGAGTCGGTGTCTATTGGAAAGTAAAAGCTCCTTATAAATGCTTAGCAATTGAGTTAAGCTCTTGGAAAAATACTAGTACAATAACACTTTTATATATTGTTTTTAAATTTCGCAAAAAGATAAATTGTTGTTGCATTACTCAATTCACCCCCCTCTTGAGTAATTGTGCATAGGTTCTACAAGTGGCATCAGAGCTTAACCCTTTGAAAGACTTAACCGTTTAAGGGAAAAGATCATGGCAAGCACAGGCTTTAACAACAACAACACTAGCGAAGGTAACTCAACCGCTAGACCTCCTCTTTTTAGCGGAACAAATTACTCTTATTGGAAAAATAAGATGAGAATTTGGATCCGTTCTCAAGATGTGAGAATTTGGAAAGTAATTGAGAATGGAAATCACATTCCAACAAAGACAACAAGCGCTAAAGAAGAAGGAGTCTCCGTCTTAAAGCAAGTACCAAAAGGAGAAGATGAATATAGTGACGATGATTGGAAGAAAGTGGCAATGAATGATAAAGCCATCAACTTCATTCATTGTGCACTTAACGAGCATGATTATATGAAGATCTCTACATGTGAAACCGCCAAAGAGATTTGGGATAAACTCCAAATCACTTACGAAGGAACCGACCACGTTAAAGAATCAAAGGTATTTATGTTGGTTCATGAATGGGAAAACTTCAAAATGAAAGATGAAGAGAGCATTGAAGAAGCCCTTGAAAGACTCTCCAAGATCTTCAACAATCTAAGCATGCTTGGTACAAAATACAATGATAAACAAATTGTGACCAAGGTGCTTACAAGTCTCACACCAAAATGGAACTCCAAAGTGAACGCCATTGTGGAAGGAAGGCTCTATGATCAACTTACTTTTGATCAACTGCGAGGAAATCTTCTCACCTATGAAATGACTATGCTAAATAGACAGAAAGGTGAAGAAAGCAAGAAGAAAAGTCTCGCCCTTAAAACAACATCGCTGCAAGAAGAAAGTGATGATAATGAAGAAGAAGGAGATGAAGAATTTGCACTCTTATTAAAAAGATTCAATAAGTTTGCAATGAAGAAAAACTTCAAGAGCAAAACAAAGGTACCAAAATGCTATGAGTGTGGAGAAGTTGGACACATCAAACCCAATTGTCCAAAACTTCAAAAGGAGGACAAAAACAAGAAATTTAAGAAGAAGGAGAAAGCATACATATCATGGGAAAACGAGGATGAATCCGACTCCGATGACAACGAGGTTGCAAATCTTTGCTTAATGGCAAGCGAAGAAAAGGTTAGTAATGAAAACCCCACTTCCTTTAATTTACAAGATGAATATGATGCCTTACTTGAGGTGTACACAAAACTTACCCAAGATTATTCTCTCCTAAAGAAAAAGAATATGGAACTTTCAAAACAAAATGAGATGTTGAAAAACGAGAATATCAATCTTGGAAAAGACAAGTGTAGCACAAGTAGTGATCCATACAAATCTTGTAAAATGCATGAAAATGAAATTACAAATCTTAAGAACACTTTAGCTAAGTTCAATGAATCTTCAAAGAACTTAGATAAAATGTTGAAAGACCAAAAGCATGTTCATAATAAGGAAGGTTTGGGTTTTGAAAAAGGAAAATTTAAAAATGTTAAGACTCCTATTAGGCAACCGCAAGCCCAAAAGGTAAGCATGCCTAAAAGGAATAAAGCCTTTAAACATCCTTCTCAACATGTTTCTTTTAGAAATCATAATCACAATGCATATAGATCAAAAGATGTTGCATTTAGGGAACAACCTAGGCAACCATTTAGAAACATGCATAGGATGCATAATCCAAATGTCATATGTCATTATTGTAATAAAGTAGGTCATATAGCACCCGTATGCTTTACTAGAATTAATCATATAAACTTTCGCAGTCAAGATATGAGATGGGCACCATATGGGCATTACGCTCATACTAACCATCAAGGACCCAAATTCACTTGGGTACCTAAATCCCAATTTTAATTATTTTGTAGGTACGTGTTGGAGCTAAGAATACAAATTGGTATGTTGATAGCGGATGCTCCAAACACATGACCGGCGATGAATCAAAATTCACCGCAATAGAGCCTACAAACGGAGGAAACGTGATCTATGGAGACAACAACACCGGCAAAGTAATCGGCGTTGGAAAAGTTGGTAAAAATCCTTCCACTTTCATAGATAACGTTATACTTGTCAAAGGTCTCAAACATAATCTCATTAGTGTTAGCCAACTTTGTGACAAAGGAAACTTAGTCACCTTTGATTCAAAATGTTTTTTGATAAAAAGGCAAGACACAAATGAAATTGTGCTAATTGGGCACCGTGTTGACAATGTATACATGATTAACCTAAATGAAGTTTCATCAAATGATGTGAAATGCCTTGTTAGCAAAAATGATGAAACTTGGTTATGGCATCGTAGAGTAGCCCATGCTAACATGGACCATCTTAACAAATTGGTCTCTAAAGAGTTAGTAATTGGCTTACCAAAGCTACGTTTTGAAAAAGACGTCCTTTGCGACGCATGTCAAAAGGGAAAACAAGTAAAGGTCTCTCTTAAATCCAAAAACATTGTTTCAACAACAAGGCCATTACAACTTTTGCACATGGATTTATTTGGTCCTTCTAGAACTATGAGCTTTGGTGGCAATTACTATGCTTTAGTTATTGTTGATGACTACTCTCGATTTACATGGACCTTGTTCCTAGCAAACAAGAGTGATGCATTTCGAGCATTCAAAAGATTAGCCAAAGTTATTCAAAATGAAAAGAATTTGCATATATCATCTATTAGAAGTGATCATGGTGGAGAATTTGAAAACAATCTTTTTGAAACCTTTTGTGAAGAAAATGGCATTGAGCATAATTTTTCCTCTCCTAGAACACCACAACAAAATGGTGTGGTTGAAAGGAAAAATCGTCATTTAGAAGAAATGGCGAGAACTATGCTCAATGAGGCTAATATTCCCAAGTACTTTTGGGCGGATGCGGTTAGTACCGCGTGTTATGTTATGAATAGGATTATCATTCGACCTATTCTTAAGAAAACACCGTACGAATTGTACAAAGGAAGAAAGCCAAATATTTCCCACCTTCACGTCTTTGGTTGTAAATGCTTTATTCTAAATAATGGAAAAGATAACTTAGGCAAATTTGATGCTAAGGCTGATGAAGGAACCTTCTTAGGCTACTCTTTAACTAGCAAAGCTTTTAGAGTATATAATAAACGCATCATGACTATAGAAGAAAGTATTCATGTCGCTTTTGATGAAACTAACCATTGTTGTGCTAGAAAAGATTTTGACAAAAATGTAGAAAACCTTGGTTCACTAAATTTGAATGGTGAAGACAAAGAAAAGGATTTAAATGAAGCCTCTACAAGCTCAACAAAAGATAGTGTTCAAATTGAAGAAATTGAACCATCACAAGCACAAATAAATGCACTTCCAAAGGATTGGCGTACTTCAAAGGATCATCCTCTAGACAACGTCATTGGTGGTGTTTCGAAAGGGGTAACAACTCGATCCACTTTTAGAAATTTATTTGCATATAGTGCTTTTGTTTCTCAAATTGAACCATCTACCATCGAGTCCGCAATTGATGATGAACATTGGGCTATGGCAATGCAAGAGGAGCTTAACCAATTCAAACGAAATGACGTTTGGGAATTGGTGCCTAGACCAAGTAATCAAACAATTGTAGGAACAAAATGGGTTTTTAGAAATAAACTCGATGAAAATGGTACAATTGTTAGAAACAAAGCTAGATTAGTAGCTAAAGGTTATAATCAAGAGGAAGGCTTTGATTATGACGAAACTTATGCTCCCGTAGCTAGATTAGAAGCTATTAGGATGTTACTTGCTTTTGCATCCTCTTATAACTTCAAACTTTATCAAATGGATGTTAAGAGTGCCTTTCTTAACGGTTTTATTAAAGAAGAAGTATATGTTGAACAACCTCCCGGTTTTGAGGATTATGAAAATCCTAATCATGTTTTTAAACTTAAGAAAGCCCTTTATGGTCTTAAACAAGCTCCAAGAGCTTGGTATGAACGTTTGAGCAAGTTTTTAATAGAAAAGGGTTTTAGAAGAGGGAAGGTTGATACAACTTTATTTATCTTGATTGAAAACAAAAATATTCTTTTGATACAAGTTTACGTCGATGACATAATATTTGGTTCAACTAACGAGTCACTTTGCAAGTTTTTCTCAAACCTCATGCAAAGTGAATTTGAAATGTCCATGATGGGCGAACTCAACTTCTTCCTTGGTCTTCAAATCAAACAAGGAAAAGAAGGAACTTTCGTTAGTCAAACCAAATATTGCAAGGAATTGCTCAAAAGATTTGGAATGGACAATGCTAAGGCAATGGACACACCAATGAGCACTACTTGCTACCTTGACAAAGATGAACAAGGTAAAAGCATAGATGTAAAGAAGTATAGAGGGATGATAGGATCATTGCTTTATCTAACGGCAAGTAGACCAGATATCATGTTTAGTGTATGCATGTGTGCGAGATACCAAGCTAATCCTAAGGAATCTCACTTAAGTGCGGTAAAAAGGATTATGAAGTATCTCATAGGAACATTGAATGTTGGATTGTGGTATCCGAAAGGATCCACCTGTGATTTGATTGGTTATTCCGATTCCGATTTTGCCGGTTGCAAATTGGATAGGAAAAGCACTAGCGGCACTTGTCACTTACTAGGAAACTCTCTTGTTTCATGGTATAGTAAGAAACAAGTAAGTGTAGCCTTGTCTACCGCCGAAGCCGAGTATGTAGCCGCCGGTAGTTGTTGCGCCCAAATTTTATGGATGAAACAACAACTTATGGATTATGGACTCATGCTTGACCACATTCCCATCAAATGTGATAATACTAGTGCAATAAATTTAACCAAGAATCCGGTTCAACATTCAAGAACCAAGCATATTGAGATTAGACATCACTTCATAAGAGACCATGTTGAAAAGGGTGATGTGGTTATTGAATTTGTTGAAACTAGTAAACAACTAGCGGACATCTTCACTAAACCTTTATGTAAAGAAAGCTTTTTTTAACATCCGAAATGAACTTGGTATCTTGGATTCTAATCTAATATGATTTGTTTAAATTCATTGTATTCATGTTGCTATTTTTTGTATCTCTTACTAACTTAAGCATTGGAGATATCCAATTAGCCTTTGTTTTGTAGGTTTGTGAGTTGATGAAAGAATAATCAATCTTGAGGTAGATTGAAGAATTTGAAGATTATAAACAATGGAGGATCAATAAATTGAAGTTTATAATGGGTTAAAGTGAGTATATACATGATGGAACTCAAAGGGTTGAAGAAAGAACCTCCAAAGGATGAAATTTTGGTGTTTTTGGGCAAATGATGCATGTTGCATCGATGCAACCAAGCTGTGCATCGATGCAAAGCACACGACGTACTATGTGCATCGATGCAAAGCCCTTTGCATCGATGCAAAGCACACGACGTGCCATGTGTATCGATGCAAAGCCTATTGCATCGATGCAAACTCGCCCAAATTACACAAAGACACGTGAATTTGGCATTTTTTGAAAACCTAAACCCCCCTTTTTCATCATCTTCAACCTCACAACTCATATCCCCACATTCAAACCTCCATAACCTCCAAAACAAACTCACACATACTTTCATACAACTCACAAAACCTTGATACCCACTACAAACAAACTACATATTTGCAGTCCCCACTTTCTCCTCTACAAAACCCATAAAACAACATCATCAACAATGCCTAGAATCAAGAGAACCATGAAGAAGTCAAAAGGTTCTTCAAGTGTGGTTCCACCTCCAAGTAATCATCCTTTGGCAAGGTACTTTGCTTCTAATGAAGATCTTCAATTCTATGAGGAGAAGCTCGCCGGAAGAAAGGAAATTCCTCCGAGGTATTTGGATCCGACCCTTCTTGTCATTCATAAGTTTGATACTCTTAAGGCTATTCTAGTTCAACAAGGTCTCATGGATTTTGTTCAAATTAAGAGTAAATATTATCCGGATTTAGTTGCCATAGCCTATAGTACACTCATGATTGAGATTGTTGAAGGAGATGAATCAAATTTCACATTGTTCTTCAAGATAGGAAGAAAGGATTATAGGCTAGATAATGATGAGTTAGCCACCATTTGGGAGTTGCCAAATCAAGGTGACCTGTTTCAAGGTGGTAAAACTCCAATTGATGAATGGGGTTATTCTAAGGAAAATGCCATGCATCTGCTCAACCTTGTACAAGGAGCTCACTCTAAAATTAGTTGCAATTCAATGAGTGCGGAACATAGAACTTTGCTATATCTAGTCACCTATGTATTGCAACCTAGAATATCCGGGCATGCGAATGTAACTGATGAAGATTTGATTGTCATGTGGGCTATGATAAATGGGATTAAGATTAATTGGCCATACTTTATATTACAACATATGATTAGGCTCAAGATGAAGGATAGGAATGGTGGATTAGGATTCCTTTGCCTATGGTCTAAAGTCTTCGATTATGTTGGTATTGATGTATTAAATGAGATTGCCAAGGAAGTACCACCCCAATCTTGTATCAACACTCATCTTCTCAATAAAATGGGAAGAAGAAATGTTGATGAGCAAGATCCTCAAGAGCAAGCTCCTCCACAAGCACCTCAAGCTCAAGAACCACCCTCCTTGGTTGATGTCATGAGAGAATTACAATCCATCAACCAAAACATCCAAAGGATTGAAGTAGAGCATGGTAGGCAACTTGAAGCACTTAATCGTCGTGTGTCTCGTGTAGATCATCGCACGGGTCGCTTGGATCGTCGTATTGATGACTTATATGAGCATTTTGGCATCCACCTACCATATGAAGAGGATACCGATGAGAATGAAGACCAAGATTGATTATCTCCTCTTCATCAAGTCATTTTTTTTATTGCTTTATGTTTAAATGATTATATGAACTGTTGAACTAACTCCTAGTAAGCTAAAGTTTTGTTTAATTTAATACTTTGATAGCTGTTTAATGATTAATGCTTTTATTTTTTTTTGGTAAATGACTCAAAATAGGCTTGGTACCCCTATTTTAAGTTAATATGCATGCTTTGATATATTTCACTTCTTTAGGGGGAAAATATGCATGTTTATCATACATAAAAAGAGGAAATCAAACTTTCTTCTTTTTGATAATGTCAAAAGGGGGAAGAAAAATTTGAGGATATTTGAAGATTTGAAATATTTGAAGATTTAAAAAGGGAGAGAAGCTTGAGGAATTGAAAAGAAGAAAAAACTTTGCAAAACAATGATTTCAAAAAGGACTTCCGCTAAAACTTTGATATCAAAATCTTTTTCCTTTAATAAACACCCTTTTAAAAGAACAAATGCACATATTTAGGGGGAACTCTTGCAAAAGTTTTCTTTTTTCTTAAAAAAAGGTCTTCTCCAAAGTTTTCTATAAAACAAAGTGCATTATAGTTGCTTTCAAAATCATTTATAAATACATATCCTCAAAACTGGTTTGTCATTATCAAAAAGGGGGAAATTGTAAATCATGTTGCTTGTATGCAAAGTTTGTATTCGTAGGTTTTGATGAATGACAAACCAAACAAACGACATGAAAGGACAAATCAACAAACATCTTGAATGAACAAACATGAAGAGTTGAAAGCAAACACAACAAACAACAAGAAACTCAAGTCCACAACTTCTGAAGACAAGTATAGAGTCTTAGGACTTAGGTAACTTCTTGTTAAGAACCAATTGTTAAATCTCTCAACACACACTCACAAAATGTTTTGATGCACATCTTGCAATTCAATGCTAGCCAAAAGGTTTTTAAAACTTGTTTTCAAAGGTACAAAAGCATAGGAATTGACTCCAACAAGTTTGAGTTCAATCCTAAGCATTTTGAAGTGTTTTTAAACCATTCTTTGAGGTTTGCATCGATGCACACTCATCTTGCATCGATGCAAAGCATGCAACGACTTGTTGCATCGATGCAAAGATGCTTGCATCGATGCAACCTAGCTGAAAATTCAAATTTCAGCATCAAAGACACATTTGCATCGATGCAAAGTGTTATGCATCGATGCAAATAATTCAAAAACATAAAAAACGGCTAGTTTGACATAAATGCTCCATCCCATTAATTCCCCAACGTTTCTAAGGATTGGGAAATCTATAAATGGATGGATTGAAGCCTTATTTCACAAGTTTTTGATTTAGAAAAATACCTCATTCATATTCTTACATTCTACACATTTTCAAGTGATTTAATACACATTTTGAGAGAGTAATATCAATTGGTTCAATAGTGCAAAAACTTGTAATCACACACTCTTCTAGAGAGCACTCACTTCATCTCAACAATTCTTTGAGAATTGTTTTTCTTGTACACCTTGTGAATTGGAGTGTGATCTCCAAGGTTGAGTCAAGGGTTATAAACACTATAATCGGCGAGGATACCAAAAAGGTATACTAAGTACTCAAGGCAAATCTTAGAGAAGGTATCTCTAAGTGGAGTAGGTTAGTATACAAGTGGTGATCATATACCGTGAGGTGTTAGAAACTAAGGACTCAGATTGTAAAAGGTTTTGCGCGAGCACCTTGAAGCTTGGCAATAGTGGAACTTCTCAATTGCGATTGAGAAAGAAAGTGGACGTAGGACAAAGATTGTGCCGAACCACTCTAAATAGCGTTTGCTTCTCTCTAAACTCATCTTTTCAATAATATTGTCTCTTTACTTTTGAGCAAATAAATTGTGATCGAAAAGTAGCTTCGTAAGTACTTAAGGAGTGGCTTAAGTCCGATTGGTGAAAATCTTGATCAATTTATTTGAGTCGGTGTCTATTGGAAAGTAAAAGCTCCTTATAAATGCTTAGCAATTGAGTTAAGCTCTTGGAAAAATACTAGTACAATAACACTTTTATATATTGTTTTTAAATTTCGCAAAAAGATAAATTGTTGTTGCATTACTCAATTCACCCCCCCTCTTGAGTAATTGTGCATAGGTTCTACAAACCCAATGTTTTATAATTAACTATTTTCTTTTGTTATTTTACGTTTTTTGTAGGTTGATGATCATGAGAAGTCACAAAATCAATGAAAAGAGCAAAAACAGAATGAAAAACAGGAAGAAAAACAGCACACCCTGGAGGACGCACCTACTGGCGTTTAAACGCCAGTAAGGTTAGCAGATGGGCGTTTAACGCCCAGTCTGGCACCATTCTGGGCGTTTAACGCCAGAAAGGGGCACCAGACTGGCGTTAAACGCCAGAAAAGGGCAAGAAGCTGGCGTTAAACGCCAGAAATGGGCACCAGCCCGGCGTTTAACGCCAGAAATGGCTAAAAACGCAATTTTGCTTGCCATTTGGTGCAGGGATGACTTTTCCTTGACACCTCAGGATCTGTGGACCCCACAGGATCACCACCTACCCCACCACTCTCTCTCTTCTTCCCCCATTCACCAATCACCTCAACACCTCTTCCCCAAAAACCCTTCACCTATCAAATTCCATCTTTCTCTTCACCACTCACATCCATCCTTCATAAAACCCCACCTACCTCACCATTCAAATTCAAACCACTTTCCCACCCAAACCCACCCTCACTTGACCGAACCTTACCCCTCTCCCCACTCCTATATAAACCCATCTTCACTCCTTCATTTTCACACAACCTAAACACAACTTCTTCCCCTTTTGGCCGAACCCAAAGCCATTCCCTTCTTCCTCATTTCTTCTTCTTCTACTCTCTTCTTTCCTCTTTTGCTCGAGGACGAGCAACAATTTTAAGTTTGGTGTGGTAAAAGCATTGCTTTTTGTTTTTCCATAACCATTTATGGCATCCAAGGCCGGAGAAACCTCTAGAAAGAGGAAAGGGAAGGCAAAAGCTTCCACCTCCGAGTCATGGGAGATGGAAAGATTCATCTCAAGGGTGCATCAAGACCACTTCTATGAAGTTGTGGCCTTGAAGAAGGTGATCCCCGAGGTCCCTTTTTCACTCAAAAAGAGTGAATATCCGGAGATCCGACATGAGATCCGAAGAAGAGGTTGGGAAGTTCTTACCAACTCCATTCAACAAGTCGGAATCTTAATGGTTCAAGAGTTCTATGCCAATGCATGGATTACCAAGAATCATGATCAAAGTGTGAACCCGGATCCAAAGAATTGGCTTACTATGGTTCGGGGGAAATACTTGGATTTTAGTCCGGAAAGTGTAAGGTTGGCATTCAATTTGCCCATGATGCAAGGAGATGAACATCCTTACACTAGAAGGGTCAACTTTGATCAAAGGTTGGACCAAGTCCTCACAGTCATATGTGAAGAGGGCGCCCAATGGAAGAGAGATTCAAGAGGGAAGCCGGTTCAATTGAGAAGGCATGACCTCAAGCCCGTGGCTAGGGGATGGTTGGAGTTCATCCAACGCTCAATCATTCCCACTAGCAACCGGTCCGAAGTTACTATAGACCGGGCTATCATGATTCATAGCATCATGATTGGAGAAGAAATAGAAGTTCATGAGGTTATAGCTCAAGAACTCTATAAGGTGGCGGACAAGTCCTCAACCTTGGCAAGGTTAGCCTTTTCTCATCTCATTTGTCACCTCTGTTATTCAATTGGAGTTGACATAGAGGGAGACATCCCTATTGATGAGGACAAGCCCATCACTAAGAAAAGGATGTAGCACACAAGAGACCCCACTCATCATGAGATCCCTGAGATTCCTCAAGGGATGCACTTTCCTCCACAAAACTATTGGGAGCAACTAAACACCTCCCTAGGAGAATTGAGTTCCAACATGGGACAACTAAGGGTGGACCATCAAGAACACTCCATCATCCTCCATGAAATTAGAGAAGATCAAAGAATCATGAGAGAGGAGCAACAAAGACAAGGAAGAGACATTGAGGAGCTCAAGCACTCCATAGGACCTTCAAGAGGAAGAAAGAGCCGCCATCACTAAGGTGGACCCGTTCCTTAATTTCCTTGTTCTTTATTTTTCTGTTTTTTCGAATTCTAGTGCTTATGTTTATCTATGCTTGTGTCTTGTGATCATTAGTGTCTTAATGTCTATGCCTTAAAATTATGAATGTCCTATGAATCCATCACCTTTCTTGAATAAAAAACGTGCTTAATTGAAAAAGAAAAAGAATTGCATGAATTTTGAATTTTATAACAGTTTAATTATTTTGATGTGGTGGCAATATTTTTGTTCTCTGAATGTATGCTTAAACAGTGCATATGTCTTTTGAATTTATGGTTCATGAATGTTGGCTCTTGAAAGAATGATGAAAAAGGAGACATGTTACTGAGGATCTGAAAAATCATAAAAATGATTCTTGAAGCAAGAAAAAGCAATGAAAAAAAAAATTCGAAAAAAAAAATTTTCGAAAAAAAATAGAGAAAAGAAAGAAATAAAGTTGTGATCCAAGGCAAAAAGAGTGTGCTTAAGAACCCTGGACACCTCTAGTTGGGGACTCAAGCAAAGCTAAGTCACAATCTGAAAAGGTTCACCCAATTATGTGTTTGTGGCATGTATGTATCCGGTGGTAATACTGGAAGACAGAGTGCTTTGGGCCACAGCCAAGACTCAATAAGTAGCTATGTTCAAGAATCATCATACTTAACTAGGAGAATCAATAACACTATCTGGATTCTGAGTTCCTAAAGAAGCCAATCATTCTGAATTTCAAAGGATAGAGTGAGATGCCAAAACTATTCAGAGGCAAAAAGCTAAAAGCCCCGCTCATCTAATTAATACTGATCTTCATAGATGTTTTTGGAATTCATTGCATATTCTCTTCTTTTTATCTTGTTTGATTTTCAGTTGCTTGAGGACAAGCAACAATTTAAGTTTGGTGTTGTGATGAGCGGATAATTTGTACGCTTTTTGGCACTGTTTTTAGTATGTTTTTGATATGATCTAGTTAATTTTTAGTATATTTTTATTAGTTTTTAGTTAAAATTCACTTTTCTGGACTTTACTATGAGTTTGTGTGTTTTTCTGTGATTTCAGGTATTTTCTGGCTGAAATTGAGGGACCTGAGCAAAAATCTGATTCAGAGACTGAAAAGGACTGCAAATGTTGTTGGATTCTGACCTCCCTGCACTCGAAGTGGATTTTCTGGAGCTACAAAAGCTTAATTGGCGCGCTCTCAACGGCATTGGAAAGTAGACATTCTGGGTTTTCCAGCGATATATGATTGTTCATACTTTGCCCAAGCTTTGATGGCCCAAACCGGCGTTCAAAGTCACCCTCAGAATTTCCAGCGTTAAACGCCGGAACTGGCACCAAAATGGGAGTTAAACGCCCAAACTGGCACAAAAGCTGGCGTTTAACTCCAAGAAGAGTCTCTACACGAAAATGCTTCAATGCTCAGCCCAAGCACACACCAAGTGGGCCCGGAAGTGGATTTTTATGTCATTTACTCATCTCTGTACACCCTAGGCTACTAGTTTTCTATAAGTAGGACCTTTTACTATTGTATTAGGAGATCTTTCAATCTTTGGATCTTTTGATCATGTTTTTATGATTGAACCCTCTTTGGGAGGCTGGCCATTCGGCCATGCCTAGACCTTGTTCTTATGTATTTTCAACGGTGGAGTTTCTACACACCATAGATTAAGGTGTGGAGCTCTGCTATACCTCCAGTATTAATGCAATTACTATTGTTCTTCTATTCAATTCCGCTTGTTCTTGTTCTAAGATATCACTTGTTCTTCAACTTGATGAATGTGATGATCCGTGACACTCATCATCATTCTCACCTATGAACGTGTGACTGACAACCACCTCCGTTCTACCTTCGATTGGGTGAATATCTCTTGGATTTCTGATACACGATGCATGGTTGATCGCCTGACAACCGAGTGCTCGCCTGACAAATGAGCCAGCCATTCCGTGAGATCAGAGTCTTCGTGGTATAGGCTAGAACTGATGGCGGCATTCAAGAGAATCCGGAAGGTCTAACCTTGTCTGTGGTATTCTGAGTAGGATTCAATGATTGAATGACTGTGATGTGCTTCAAACTCCTGAAGGCAGGGCGTTAGTGACAGACGCAAAAGAATCACTGGATTCTATTCCGGCCTGATCGAGAACCGACAGATGGATAGCCGTGCCGTGACAGGGTGCGTTGAACATTTCCACTGAGAGGATGGGAGGTAGCCACTGACAACGGTGAAACCCTTGCTTAAGCTTGCCATGGAAAGGAGTAAGAAGGATTGGATGAAGACAGTAGGAAAGCAGAGAGACGAAAGGGACAAGCATCTTCATACGCTTATCTGAAATTCCTACCAATGAATTGCATAAGTATCTCTATCTTTATCTTTATATTTTATTCGTATATCACCTACATCCATTTGAGTTTGCCTGACTGAGATTTACAAGGTGACCATAGCTTGCTTCATACCAACAATCTCTGTGGGATCGACCCTTACTCGCGTAAGGTTTATTACTTGGACGACCCAGTACACTTGCTGGTTAGTTGTGCAAAGTTGTGTTTATGCCATGGTATTGAACACCAAATTTTTGGGTTCATCACCGGGGATTATTTGAGTTGTGAAAAGTAGTGATCACAATTTCGTGCACCATTTTTCTGTGTGATTTTTGAATTGTCAGTATTATTTATTTAGTTTATTTTATTTTATTTCTGTTATACAAGATACCTCACTAGGAATTCTCTGCACTCTGACGTAGAGATTCTCACTTTTCTTTGTTTTCTGTCTATTTATGAGCAGGAACAAAGACAAAGAACCCCTTCTGGTCTTTGATACTATGATTGAAAGGACTGCAAAAAGACGTCTGCAACAAGCTAGAGCTTACATAGCTGCTAAAAATCTCAGAAACAACTCTCAGAAGGAAGCTGAAGAGTCCACTATGGAGGTCAACAATAACAACGATGCGGTTAACGCCAATGTTGTTAATCCTCCTAATATGCCTGCACAACCTAGGAGAATCCTTGGCTCTTATACCTGGCGTCTTTTATTGCAAAACTCTCAAAGAACCAACATAGTTTTATGCAGGAAACCAAAGCTTTATTTCGGAACTTGGAGATACAAGTGGGTCAGTTGAGCAAGAAAATACCCAAGAAACCTCCTAATACTCTTTCTAGTGACACGGTATCTAATCTAAGAGAAGAATGTCAGGCTGTTCAATTAAGAAGTGGTAAGATTGCCGGATTAGAGACTAAAATTAGTAAGGAACGAGTTGAAAAATAGGCCCCAGAGAGGAAAAGTGAAGAGGCAGAGCACGCCTCCTCTAGGCATCTAGACAACTCCTTTCCGGTCACTCTTAATACACATCCTGTGTACCTAAGGCTCCTCAATATAAGCCTAAAATGCCATACCATTAAAGACTTTAGAAGGCATCTAAAGACAAGGAATTTTCCAAATTTTTGGAAGTTTTTAGGAAGTTTCAAATCAACATCTCTCTTGCAGAGGCCCTTGAGCAAACACCTCTTTATACCAAGTTTATGAATGAGTTGTTGAGTAATAAGAAGGATTTGAAAGAAAGTGAGACAGTGGTACTAACTAAGGAATGGAGTGCAACTATAAAAAAAATCTCCCAGAGAAGTTGCAGGATCCGAGGAGCTTTCTAATTGTAACACCCTAGTTACCCTAAACCTTACCTCATGCCATAAAGAAAAGGTCAATCAGAGGTTACGGCAATTCTAAGGCTTATACATTAATATATATATATATATATATATATATATATATATATATATATATATATATATATATAAAGAAATAATAATTCTATAAGCCCGATGAAGGAATAAGCTCAAAAATAGAGTTACAAAAGCGCTTCCGTTCACACGAAGCTAAAAGCATAAGATATAATGTGTAGATACAAGAGAATAGAAGATATATAGATATAAGAGTATAATAATTATAAAGAACTAGTCGCAATCCGTGGAGTTTAAACTGACTAGTAGATACAGAGATATAGAGTTTTGAAAGTAAAACAGCTTATACAATATCTCTCTCAAAGTAAGCCTCTAAGGCAAATATAAATACAAAAGTGAGAGAGCAATTCAAAATAACCAAAATGACAACAAAACATGATAAAGGTCCTCTGCTCTGTCACCATCAAGCAACTCACCGAGGTGGGTTGCGACCTGCATCTGAAAAATAACATCAAAGAGTGGAATGAGAATCAGAGGTTTCCAGTATGATAACAGTGCCCAGTAATGTAAGATATAAGATCCCGGGACGCCAGAGGCAATCCAAGAGCTTCATATCCATCATGAGATTCAACTTAAAGCCTACTAAAACTTAAAATCATAATTTAAAAACCATAATGAAAAATAAGGGTGATCTAGCTTAAGGAATTTCTAAACTAACATTCACATCGTTGTCCCACAGCCTTCACCAGCCTAACCTCCATGCGATCCCATTGCCACCGCCTTCCGAACCTCCTCAATCCCAGTAGAAAACACAAATAATAACAATGCAAGTAAATCACAAGTATAATATATATATAAAGAATTTCAAGAAGCAAATAATCATGTTATACAATTAGGCAAGGAATTCAAGTCGGCAAAGCAAGCAAACAAATAGAAAATTCACATGATGAATGCATGTCCTATTTGGCTGTGATATCACATTGTCGGTTCAACTGCCAACCCGACACATCTCCATGGGATGTCGCCTTTCAGTCTAAGAATAGGAACCCCCGAGATATCGTGCCCAGAACACGTATGAATGATGTTGAAAAAGGGGTGGTCACATATGCAACCCCCTACTCGCATACACGAGATGCCCAACCCAAATGGGTCGCTCGCGTTGCCTATTAAAGTTCACGTACGTAAGGGTTGAAAGTCTGCTGGCTCGCGTACACATCCAGTGCCTCACGTACATGATATGCCCACCCCGAATAGTTTGGTCGCATCACGTGCACCATGTCGCGTACGCAACTCTCACCAGACTCAGAAAAATTTTAAAGTTGCAGAATTCAGTTTTTGGTGCCAAACTTTAAACAGTCATAACTTCCTCTACAAAAATTCATTTTTCTCAAACTTTATATCAATTTAAAGATCTTTAAATGAACTTTTATTTAAGATAAATTTCAACAAATTTCAAAAGTTAAGGCTCATGTTATGATCCATCAAAGCTCACCAAAAACTAGATTTTACCAAAAAGTTAACAAGGTCCTCAACTTTTAAAAATTCACAATCAAAGCAAATCTAAATCACATAAAATTCAATTCACATTAGAACTTACTCTTTTGGTGTCTCAATTCACCAACCTTACCAAATTTCCACTCACATCACATAATTCTCAACCCTAATGATCAATTTATCTTACTAAAATCATTTCACAACCAACACACTCATCGACCATCATTCTACCACTACCAATCATCACAATTAACCTTATTCCACCTCAATATCAATCTTCAACATTATTTATCAACATCAACAACATAATTCATCAAATCATCATGCATTATCATTCAACAAGTTCAACAACCAATTCAATCCAAACATATCCTATGGTTCACTAGCTTAAGTGTCCAGAGATATTATATATTACATAGATAAAACCGAAACCATACCTTGATTGATTCTCAATATGTACAAAATACCAAATTTGACCCCAATCCAAGCTTCAACAAGTTTCCAAACTCAATCAAGCCACCAATCAACTCCAACAAGCATCAACAATCAATATTCCAAGCTATACACATCTCCAACAAGCATCAACAATCAATATTCCAAGCTATACACATCAATGTACCATAAATCAATAGTTTTGGGAGTAAAACCCAATAGGAACCAAATGCTAAAGTGTACCTAAACACCCAAAACACAAAAATCCACTCAAAACTTAAGCCTAAAAATTCGAATTTCTTAGGGCAAAAAACCGGGCAGGAATTTTCGAAATGCTTACCACAATACATATCTAGAAATGAAGGGCTAGAAGAGGGCTTCATGTAGCCACTAACGGCATGCAAATCGGAGCAACATAGCTGGAGATTTGGCCGCCAGAAATGGGTGGTGAATAGTATTTCTGAATCCCTCTCCTCTCTTCTCACTTGCAGTTGTGTTTTGTTGTGTTTATGAGTATTGGGTGCTGAATGGGTTATGTTGGGAGTATTATATGTGTTGGGCTTGGCCCAACTTGGGCCTGGTCTAACCCGTTAGCGTTTATGGCCCGTGTGACCTAACTTTGGACCAAACCTTTAAAATTAGTGCCCGGTTTTGAATTTTAATTTGTTTCCTAAGTTTTTCTACAGTTTTTTATTATTCTTACACAGTACCAAACATACTTAAGCTGGTACTGCCGGTTAATTTACCAGTTTACGTTTCTATTCAGTTTTCGCAAAAATGATATTTAAATTTTCTAATTCACATTCTAAATTTTGGATCCTAGTTTGGGCAATTTAATTATCTAATTGAACGGTTAATTAATCATGGTTCTTACATTAATTCCTTATACCATTGGAGATACCACTATTCAGAGAGCTTTTTGTGATCTCAGAGCTAGCATCAACCTCATGCCTCTTTCATTAATGAAAAAGCTCTAAATTGACGAGGTAAAATCTACTTGTATTTCTCTTTAACTTGCTTACCGTTCTATTAAGTATCTCCTTGGAGTTGTTGAGAATTTGATTGTGAAAGTAGGACCTTTTATCTTTCCTACTGATTTTGTGGTATTGGATATGGAAGAGGACAAAAATGCCTCTATTATTCTTGAAAGACCCCTTTTAGCCACATGAACAACCCTTATTGATTTTCAAAAGGGTGAATTAACTCTGAGGGTCAATAAAGAAGAAATTGTCCTCAATGTGCTAGAGGCCTTGCAATACCCTAATGACTACAAAGGGTGCATAGGATTTGATATGATTGAACCTCTAATTGAAGAGGCATTTGAAGTTGAGAAGCTTGATGATATTCTGGAATCTCCTTCTAAGGATGCTTTGCTTGAGACTGAGGATTCACCACCTCAGAAGAAGGAATCCCTCATGCCTAGCACTGAGGAAGGGGCTAAAAAACATGAGTTGAAGCCCTTGCCTCCATCTTTGAAGTATGATTTCCTGGGAGAAAAAGATAGTTATCCATTATCATTAGCTCCTCTGTGAAACATGAGGAGGAGGAGGCGTTGATTCGGGTGCTCAAGAGTCATAAAACTGCTCTCGGATGGACCATTGGTGATTTAAGAGGATTAGTCTAACCAAGTGTATGCACAAGATCTTACTTGAGGATGATGCTAAGCCAGTTGTGGAATCACAGAGACGACTAAATCCTGCCATGAAAGAAGTAGTCCCGAAAGAGGTGATGAAGCATTGGGAAGCTGGGATCATTTCCATATTTCTGACAGCACACGGGTAGGTCCCGTGCAAGTAGTTCCCAAGAAGGGAAGGATGAGAGTGATCAAGAATGAAAAGAATAAGCTCATTTCCACAAGAACCGTCACGGGGTGGCGCATGTGTATTGACTATAAGAGGCTCAACAATGCTACCCGGAAGGATCACTTTCCCTTACCTTTCATTGATCAGATGCTTGCGAGGCTAGCCGGCCATGCTTTCTATGGTTTTCTAAATGGATACTTTGGTTATAATCAGATTGTTGTAGACCCTCAAGATCAGGAGAAGACGGTATTCACATGTCCTTTTAGAGTATTTGCTTACAGAAGGATGCCGTTTGAACTCTGTAATGCCCCAGCAACTTTTCAGAGATGCATGCTCTCTATTTTCTCAGATATGGTTAAAAAGATCATTGAGGTATTTATGGATGAATTCTTTTGATGATTCCTTTAATTCTTGCCTTAAGCACCTATCCTTAGTCTTGAAATGGTGTGAAGAAACAAATCTTGTTTTAAATTAGGAAAAATGCCACTTTATGGTAACTGAAGGTATTGTTCTTGGTCACCGGATTTCAAGCAAAGGAATAGAGGTTGACAAAGCTAAAGTGGATGTAATTGAAAAATTTTCACCACCTACTAATGTCAAGGCAATAAAAAGTTTCTTAGGACATGCCGAATTCTACAAGAAGTTTATAAAGGATTTTCTAAAATTGCTAAACCTTTAAGCAACCTTTTGGTTGTGGACACTCCTTTTATTTTTGATACTGATTGTTTGAATGCCTTTGAAACTCTGAAAGCAGGGCTTGTTTCTGCACCCATCATAGCCCCCAACTGGAATTTACCATTTGAGTTAATGTGTGACGCCAGTGATTATGCTATAGGGGCTATCTTGGGGCAGAGGCAAGACAAACTTATGCACGTTATTTACTATGCTAGTCATGTGTTAAATGACATGCAAAAGATTTACACTACTACAGAGAAAGAATTACTAGCTATAGTTTATGCATTTGATAAGTTTAGATCCTATTTAATTGGTTCTAATGTTATTATTTATACTGACCACGCTGCCCTTAAGTACCTTCTAACCAAGCAAGAATCTAAACCAAGATTGATCAGGTGGGTGCTCTTCTTCAGGAGTTTGACATTGAGATTAGAAACAGAAAAAGGTCAGAAAATCAAGTAGCTGACCATCTTTCCAGAATTAAACCTGAAGAAGGGACACCACCCCACTGTTGTGACTGAAACCTTCCTAGATGAGCAAATTTCATGATTTAGAGGGCTCCATGGTTTGTAGACATTGCGAACTTCAAGGCCATGAAGTTCATCCCCAAGAAGTACACTAAGCAGCAAGCTAGAAAACTTTTGAATGATGCTAAGTGCTACTTGTGGGAAGAGCCTTATCTTTTTAAGAGATGCCCAGATGGTATGATCCAGTGTTGTGTCTCAGATGAGGAATCACAGCAGATCCTCTGGTATGATCACGATTATGAGTATGGAGGCCACTTTAGGGAGAAAGGATAAGCACCAAGGTCCTTTAGATAGGTTTTTATTGGCCGACTTTCTTTCGAGACTCATGAGAATTTGTAAGAAACTATGACAAGTGTCAGAGAGTTGGAAATTTCTCCAACAATCATGAGATGCCCCAGTAGGGGATTCTAGAGATTGATTTATTTGACGTGTGGGGTATTGATTTCGTGGGACCTGATGAGCGGATAATTTATACGCTTTTTGGCATTGTTTTTAGTATGTTTTTAGTATATTTTAGATTTTTAGTATATAGGATTGTGTATGGCAAGGCCTGTCATCTGCCCGTGGAACTGGAACATAAAGCCTACGGGGCAACCAGATTCCTAAACCTGGATGCTAAGTTAGCTGGTGAAAAAAGATTACTCCAGCTAAATGAGCTAGATGAATTTAGACTCAGTGCCTTTGAAAATACAAAAATTTATAAGGAAAAGGCAAAGAAGTGGCATGACAAGAAGTTTTCATCTAGAGTCTTTGAGACAGGACAAAAAGTTCTGCTCTTCAACTCTAGGCTCAGACTGTTTCCAGGAAAACTTAAATCCCGGTGGAGGGGTCCGTATGTGATTACAGGAGTGTCACCATATGGATATGTTGAGCTTTAGGATACTGATTCTGACAAAAAGTTCATTGTTAATGGACAGAGGATCAAGCATTATCTTGAAAGCAATTTTGAGCAAGAATGCTCAAAACTATGTTGATTTTTTGGAAGGGTGACGCTAAACACCAAGTTAGGAGTTTAGCACCGAAGAACATGCAAATCAAGATGGAATTATGTTGATTTGGGCGTTAAACGCTAGGCTAGACGTTTACCACCAGGAGTAGCAACTATGGTCCTGGCGTTAAATGCTAGGAAGGCATTTAATGCCCTGGATGGCACAAAACCCAAGGAGCGCCGTGCCTCATAGGGCGCTAAATGCCATTTGAGCATTTAACGCCAGGCCTCGTCCTAAAAAAAAGGGTTTGAACGTTGCAACGGTCACCCACACCCTTTTGATTGTTCAGACCTCCCTCCCTCTCTCTCTCTCTCTCTCTCTCTCTCTCTCTCATTATTTCCCCTCATCCCCCATTAAATCATGTTTCATCCCAAATCCTTTCATTCAATTTCTCACCCTGGTGGACGAAATTGTGATTACTATCTTTTGAGCTTTAGCATATATTTACTCTTATGGCACTGTTTATTTTCACAACTCCGTTCAACTAACCAGCAAGTGTACTGGGTCGTCCAAGTAATAAACCTTACGTGAGTAAGGGTCGAATCCACAGAGATTGTTGGTATGAAGCAAGCTATGGTCACCTTGTAAGTCTCAGTCAGGCAGATTAAATTGGTTTATGATTTTTGGAATAATTAATAAAAAGGAATAATAAAAGGGATAGAATACTTATGCAGATTCATTGGTGGGAATTTAAGATAGGCGGATGGAGATGCTGTAGAGCCCAAGGACGCCTGCTCTCCTATTGCTTCTACTCAATCCTTCTTACTCCTTTCCATGGCAAGCTTTGTATAGGGGTTCACCATCAACTGTGGCTACTTTCTTCCTCTCGGGGAAATATCCTGTGCGGCTGTCACTCGCACAGCTAACCAGTCTGGAGGCATCACCCATGGCTGATGGCTACATCCCATCCTCGCAGTGAAAACTAATGCTCACGCACTCTGTCACAGTACGGCTAATCACCGGTTGGTTCCCTCCCCTACTGGAATAGAATCCCTCTTTTGCGTCTGTCACTAACGCCCAGCAGGTTACAGGTTTGAAGCACGTCACAGTCATTCATTAACGGAATCCTACTCGGAATACCACAGACAAGGTGAGACTTTCCGGATTCCCAGGATCCTACTCGGAATACCACAGACAAGGTGAGACTTTCCGGATCCTCATAAATGCCGCCATCTATCTAGCTTATACCACGAAGATTCTGTTGGGGAATCTAAGAGATACGCATTCAAGCTCTGTTGCATGTAGAACGGAAGTGGTTGTCAATCACGCGCGTTCATAAGTGAGAATGATAATGAGGATAATCTAACTCATAACATTCATCATGTTCTTGGGTACGAATGGATATCTTGGAATAAGAATAAGAGAGATTTGAATAAAAGATAATAGAATTTCATTAATACTTGAGGTACAGCAGAGCTCCACACCCTTAATCTATGGTGTGCAGAAACTCCACCGTTGAAAATACATAAGCAAGGAGTTCAGGCATGGCCGAATGGCCAGCCCTCTCTAACGTGATCACAGGATTCAAAATACAATCTAGGATGTCTAATACAATAGATAAATGTCCTATATATACTAGACTAGCTACTAGGGTTTACATGAGTAAGTAATTGATGCATAAATCCACTTCCGGGGCCCACTTGGTGTATGCTTGGGCTGAGCTTGATTAATTCACGAGCTGAGGCATCTCTTGGAGTTGAACTCTGAGTTATGACGTGTTTTGGGCGTTCAACTCCGGATAATGACGTTTTTCTGGCGTTTAACTCCAGACAGCAGCATGAACTTGGCGTTCAACGCCAAGTTACGTCGTCATTCTTTGAATAAAGTATGGACTATTATATATTGCTGGAAAGCCCTAGATGTCTACTTTCCAACGCCGTTGAGAGCGTGCCAATTGGAGTTCTGTAGCTCCAGAAAATCCATTTCGAGTGCAGGGAGGTCAGATTCCAACAGCATCAGCAGTCCTTTTGTCCGCCTTCTTCAGAGTTTTGCTCAAGTCCCTCAATTTCAGCCAGAATTTACCTGAAATCACAGAAAAACACACAAACTCATAGTAAAGTCCAGAAATGTGAATTTAACATAAAACTAATGAAAACATCCCTAAAAGTAGCTCAAACTTACTAAAAACTATATAAAAACAATGCCAAAAAGCGTATAAATTATCCGCTCATCACAACACCAAACTTAAATTGTTGCTTGTCCCCAAGCAACTGAAAATCAAATAGGATAAAAAGAAGAGAATATACTATAAATTCCAGAATATCAATGAATATTAATTTAATTAGATGAGCGGGACTTGTAGCTTTTTGCTTCTGAACAGTTTTGGCATCTCACTTTTTCCTTTGTAGTTTAGAGTGGTTGGCTTCTCTAGGAACTTAGAATTTCGGATAGTGTTATTGACTCTCCTAGTTAGGCATGTTGATTCTTGAACACAGCTACTTATGAGTCTTGGCTGTGGCCCTAAGCACTTTGTCTTCCAGTATTACCACCGGATACACAAATGCCACAGACACATAACTGGGTGAACCTTTTCAGATTGTGACTCAGCTTTGCTAAAGTCCCCAGTTAGTGGTGTCCAGAGCTCTTAAGCACACTCTTTTGGATCACGACTTTAACCACTCAGTCTCAAGCTTTTCACTTGGACCTTCATGACACAAGCACATGGATAGGGACAGCTTGATTTAGCCGCTTAGGCCTGGATTTAATTTCCTTGGGCCCTCCTATCCATTGATGCTCAAAGCCTTGGATCCTTGCTACCCTTGCCTTTTGGTTTTAAGGGCTATTGGCTTTTTCTACTTGCTTTTTCTTTTTCTTTCTATATTTTTTTTCGCCATATTTTTTTTTCACTGCTTTTTCTTGCTTCAAGAATCAATTCATGAATTTTTCAGATCATCAATAACATTTCTCTTTGTTCATCATTCTTTCAAGAGCCAACAATTTTAACACTCATAAACAACAAGATCAAAAATATGCACTGTTCAAGCATTCATTCAGAAAACAAAAATTATTGCCACCACATCAATATAATTAAATTAAATTCAATAATAATTTCGAAATTTATGTACTTCTTGTTCTTTTGAATTAAAACATTTTTCATTTAAGAGAGGTGAAAGACTAATGGATTTTATTCATAGCTTTAAGGCATGGTTACATACTAATGATCATGAAGTAGAGACACAAAACATAGATAAACATAATACTAAAAACCGAAAAACAGAAAGAAAATAAAGAACAAGGAATGAATCCACCTGAGTGAGGGTGGCGCCTTCTTGAAGGTCCAATGGTGCTTTTTGAGCTCCTCTATGTCTCTTCCTTGCTTCTGTTAAATGCTTCCAATATTTGTGTGGAGGACAACTTATCCCCTGAGGTATCTCAGGGATCTCTTGATTTGCAACCACATATTCTACCACTGAGCTATGACGGCTTATATTTTTTTCATCTCCCAAGACTCAGAGGTGGAAGCTTTTGTCTTCCCTTTGAGGTTTCTCTGGCTTTAGGTGCCATTAATGGTAACGAAAAAGCAAAAAGCTATGCTTTTACCACACCAAACTTAGAAAATTGCTCGCCCTCGAGCAAGAGAAGAAAGAAAGGATGATGAAGAAGAAGAAGAGATGGAGGGATGTGTGTATTCGGTTATATGGGTGGGTTTGGGTGGGAAAGAGTTTTGAATTTTGAAGGTGAGTGGGGAAGAGTGGATAGAAGTGAGTGGTGAATGAAATTTGTGACATGGGGAATTCAAATCACAAAAATAGGATTAGAAGGTAAGGTGGGAATATGGTAGGTGGGGATCCTGTGGGGTCCACAGATCCTGAGGTGAAAAGAAATACCATTCCTTCTCCATATAGGCGTGTAAAATTCCTTCATGCATCATTCTGGCGTTCAAACGCCCATTGGTGCATGTTCTGGGCGTTCAACGCCCATGTGATGCATGTTTCTGGCGTTGAACGCCAGTTTCATGCTTGTTTCTGGCGTTCAGCGCCAGATTGTCCTCTGTGTGCACATCCTGGCGTTTAACGCCAGGTTGTTGCTTGTTTTGGGCGTTCAGCGCCAGAATGGTGCTCTGTTCTGGCGTTAAACGCCGGCCAGATGCACCTTATGGGCGTTGAACGCCAGCCCGTGCGTCCTCCAGGGTGAAAAATTTTTTTCTTCTATTTTTGACTCTGTTTTTAATTTTTTTGATTTTTTCGTGACTCCTCATGATCATGTACCTAATTAAACACAAAAATAACACTAAAACAAAATAAAATAAAATTAGATAAATAAAATTGGGTTGCCTCCCAACAAGCGCTTCTTTAATGTCAATAGCTTGACAGTGGCTCTCATGGAGCCACAAGATGATCAGATCAATTTAGTGTGTTGTCTCCACACCAAACTTAGAGTTTGGATATGGAATTTGAACACCAAACTTAGAGTTTGGTTGTGGCCTCACAACACCAAACTTAGAGTTTGACTGTGTGGGCTCTTCTTGACTCTGAACTGAGAGGAGCTCTTCATGCTTACTCTCTTTTGTCACAGAGGGATGGCCATGTGCCTTAAACACAAAGTAGTCCCCATTTAATTGAAGGACTAACTCACCTCTATTGACATCTATCACAGCTCCTGCTGTGGCTAGGAAAGGTCTTCCTAGGATGATGCATTCATCATCTTCCTTCCTAGTGTCTAGGATTATGAAATCAGCAGGGATGTAAAGGCCTTCAACCTTTACTAGCACGTCCTCCACTATTCCATAAGCTTGTCTCACTGACTTGTCTGCCAATTGTAATGAGAACAAGGCAGGTTGTACCTCAATGATCCCCAGCTTCTCCATTACAGAGAGTGGCATAAGATTTATCCCTGACCCCAGATCACATAGAGCTTTTTCAAAGCTCATGGTGCCTATGGTGCAAGGTATTAAGAACTTGCCAGGATCTTGTTTCTTTTGAGGTAGAGTTTCCTGAATCCAAGTATCTAAGTCACTAATGAGCAAAGGAGGTTCACTTTCCCAAGTCTCATTACCAAATAGCTTGGCATTCAGCTTCATGATAGCTCCTAGATATTGAGCAACTTGCTCACCAGTCACATCTTCATCCTCTTCAGAGGATGAATATTCTTCAGAGCTCATGAATGGCAGAAGGAGATTTAATGGAATCTCTATGGTCTCTGTATGAGCCTAAGATTCCTCTAGATCCTTAATAGGAAGCTCCTTCTTGCTTGATGGACGTCCCAGGAGGTCTTCCTCACTAGGATTTTCGTCCTCCTCCTCCTTGATGCATTCGGCCATATTGACTAAGTCAATGGCCTTGCATTCTCCTTTTGGATTTTCTTCTGTATTGCTTGGGAGAATACTGGGAGGAGTTTCAATAACTTTCTTACTCAGCTGGCCTACTTGTGCCTCCAAATTTCTAATGGAGGATCTGGTTTCATTCATGAAACTGAAAGTGGCCTTTGACAGATCAGAGACTATATTAGCTAAATTGGAATTATTTTGTTCAGAGTTCTCTGTCTGTTGCTGAGAAGATGATGGATATGGCTTACTATTATTCAGCCTATTGCGTCCACCATTGTTAAAGCCTTGTTGAGGCTTTTGTTGATCCTTCCAGGAGAAATTTGGATGATTTCTCCATGATGGGTTATAAGTGTTTCCATAAGGTTCACCCATGTAATTAACCTCTGCCATGGCAGGGTTCTCAGGATCATAAGCTTCTTCAGAAGCTGCCTCTCTAGTATTGTTGGATGCATGTTGCAGTCCATTCAGATTTTGAGAGATCATGTTGACCTGTTGAGTCAACACTTTGTTCTGAGCCAATATGGCATTCAGAGCATCAATTTCAAGAACTCCTTTCTTCTGAGGTACCCCATTATTCACGGAATTCCTCTCAGAGGTATACATGAACTGGTTGTTTGCAACCATGTCAATGAGTTCTTGAGCCTCTTCAGGCGTTTTCTTCAGGTGAATAGATCCACCTGCATAATGGTCCAGTGACATTTTCGAAAATTCAGAGAGACCGTAATAGAATATATCTAACATGGTCCATTCTGAAAACATGTCAGATGGACATCTTTTGGTCAGCTGCTTGTATCTTTCCCAAGCTTCATAGAGGGATTCACCATCTTTTTGTTTGAAGGTTTGAACATCCACTCTCAGCTTGCTCAGCTTTTGAGGAGGAAAGAATTTATCCAAGAAGGCAGTGACCAGCTTATCCCAGGAGTCCAGGCTATCCTTAGGTTGTGAATCCAACCATATTCTAGCTCTGTCTCTTACAGCAAAAGGGAAAAGCATGAGTCTGTAGACTTCAGGATCAACTCCATTCGTCTTTACAGTCTCACAGATCTGCAAGAACTCAGTTAAGAACTAATAAGGATCTTCAGATGGAAGTCCATAAAACTTGCAGTTTTGTTGCATTAATGCAACTAGTTGAGGCTTAAGCTCAAAATTATTGGCTCCAATGGCAGGAATGGAGATGCTTCTTCCATCAAATTTGGATGTTGGCTTTGTGAAGTCACCAAGCATTCTCCTTGCATTATTATTATTATTATTTTCGGCTGCCATGTCTTTCTCTTGTTCGAAAATTTCTGAAAGGTTATTTCTGGATTGTTGTAATTTAGCTTCTCTTAATTTTCTCTTCAGAGTCCTCTCAGGTTCTGGATCAATTTCAACAAGAGTGCCTTTTTCCCTGTTCCTGCTCATATGAAAGAGAAGAAAACAAGAAAAGAAAGAGGAATCCTCTATGTCACAGTATAGAGATTCCTTTATGTTAGTAGAAGAAGATAGGGGTATAAGAAAGAAGAAGAATGGATTTGTAGATGAAGAGAGGTGAAGAGAAGTGTTAGTACTTAAATAATTAAATAGAAGAAGAGAAGAGAGGGAGAGGATTTTCGAAAGTAATTTTTGAAAACAGGTTAGTGATTTTCGAAAATTAGAAATAAAATATAATTAAAATTAAAATTTAAAACAAAAAGAATTTTTGAAAAAGAGAGGGAGAATTTTTGAAAATTAGAGAGGGAAAAGTAGTTAGGTGGTTTTGAAAAAGATAAGAAACAAACAAAGAGTTAGTTGGTTGATTGAAAAAGATTTGAAATCAAAATTTGAAAGAGATAAGAAGATAAGAAGTTAGATAAGATTTTTTGAAATCAAATTTTAAAAAAGATAAAGTTTTTGAAAAAGATAAGATAAAAAGATAAAAAGATTTTTAAGAAAAAGATATTTTGAAAAAGATTTAATTTTTAAAATTACTTAACTAACAAGAAACTACAAGATAAGATTCTAGAACTTAAAGATTGAACCTTTTTTAACAAGAAAGTAACAAACTTCAAATTTTTGAACCAATCACATTACTTGTTAGTTAATTTTCGAAAAAATTTGATAAAAAGATAAGAAAAAGATTTTGAAAAAATTTTGAAAAATAATTTTTGAAATTTTCGAAAATTATATAAAAAAATGAAAAAGATATGATTTTTGAAAAAGATTTTGAAAAGATAAGATTGAAATTTTGACTTGACTTGTAAGAAACAACTAATTTTGAAAATTTTTGACCAAGTCAACCCAAAATTTCGAAAATTTGGAGGAAAATAAGGAAAAGATATTTTTTTTTTGATTTTTTGAATTTTTAATTATGAAAGAGAAAAACAACAAAAATACTTAATGCATGAAATTTTTAGATCAAAACAATGAATGCATGCAAGAATGCTATGAATGTCAAGATGAACACCAAGAACACTTTGAATATTATGATGAACATCAAGAACATAATTTTGAAAAATTTTTGATGCAAAGAAAACATGCAAGACACCAAACTTAGAAATCTTTAATGCATGGAAAATATGAATGCAAAAGTGCACAAGAAAAACAAGGAAAGACACAAAATAAGAAAACATCAAGATCAAACAAGAGGACTTATCAAGAACAACTTGAAGATCATGAAGAACACTATGAATGAATGAGATTTTCGAAAAATGTAAGAAAAATTTTTAAAAGCATGCAATTGACACCAAACTTAAAAATTGACTCAAGACTCAAACAAGAAACGCAAAATATTTTTTTTTATGATTTTCTAATTTTTTGTATTTTTATTTTATTTTTTTCGAAAATATGGTTTGGAAAAACGAATAATAAAAAGAAAAATTTTTGAAAAGGATTTTTGAAAAGAAAATTACCTAATCTGAGCAACAAGATGAACCGTCAGTTGTCCATACTCGAACAATCCCCGGCAACGGCGCCAAAAACTTGGTGGACGAAATTGTGATTACTATCTTTTGAGCTTTAGCATATATTTACTCTTATGGCACTGTTTATTTTCACAACTCCGTTCAACTAACCAGCAAGTGTACTGGGTCGTCCAAGTAATAAACCTTACGTGAGTAAGGGTCGAATCCACAGAGATTGTTGGTATGAAGCAAGCTATGGTCACCTTGTAAGTCTCAGTCAGGCAGATTAAATTGGTTTATGATTTTTTGGAATAATTAATAAAAAGGAATAATAAAAGGGATAGAATACTTATGCAGATTCATTGGTGGGAATTTCAGATAGGCGGATGGAGATGCTGTAGAGCCCAAGGACGCCTGCTCTCCTATTGCTTCTACTCAATCCTTCTTACTCCTTTCCATGGCAAGCTTTGTATAGGGGTTCACCATCAACTGTGGCTACTTTCTTCCTCTCGGGGAAATATCCTGTGCGGCTGTCACTCGCACAGCTAACCAGTCTGGAGGCATCACCCATGGCTGATGGCTACATCCCATCCTCGCAGTGAAAACTAATGCTCACGCACTCTGTCACAGTACGGCTAATCACCGGTTGGTTCCCTCCCCTACTGGAATAGAATCCCTCTTTTGCGTCTGTCACTAACGCCCAGCAGGTTACAGGTTTGAAGCACGTCACAGTCATTCATTAACGGAATCCTACTCGGAATACCACAGACAAGGTGAGACTTTCCGGATTCCCAGGATCCTACTCGGAATACCACAGACAAGGTGAGACTTTCTGGATCCTCATAAATGCCGCCATCTATCTAGCTTATACCACGAAGATTCTGTTGGGGAATCTAAGAGATACGCATTCAAGCTCTGTTGCATGTAGAACGGAAGTGGTTGTCAATCACGCGCGTTCATAAGTGAGAATGATAATGAGGGTAATCTAACTCATAACATTCATCATGTTCTTGGGTACGAATGGATTTCTTGGAATAAGAATAAGAGAGATTTGAATAAAAGATAATAGAATTTCATTAATACTTGAGGTACAGCAGAGCTCCACACCCTTAATCTATGGTGTGCAGAAACTCCACCGTTGAAAATACATAAGCAAGGAGTTCAGGCATGGCCGAATGGCCAGCCCTCTCTAACGTGATCACAGGATTCAAAATACAATCCAGGATGTCTAATACAATAGATAAATGTCCTATATATACTAGACTAGCTACTAGGGTTTACATGAGTAAGTAATTGATGCATAAATCCACTTCCGGGGCCCACTTGGTGTATGCTTGGGCTGAGCTTGATTAATTCACGAGCTGAGGCATCTCTTGGAGTTGAACTCTGAGTTATGACGTGTTTTGGGCGTTCAACTCCGGATAATGACGTTTTTCTGGCGTTTAACTCCAGACAGCAGCATGAACTTGGCGTTCAACGCCAAGTTACGTCATCATTCTTCGAATAAAGTATAGACTATTATATATTGCTGGAAAGCCCTGGATGTCTACTTTCCAACGCCGTTGAGAGCGTGCCAATTGGAGTTCTGTAGCTCCAGAAAATCCATTTCGAGTGCAGGGAGGTCAGATTCCAACAGCATCAGCAGTCCTTTTGTCCGCCTTCTTCAGAGTTTTGCTCAAGTCCCTCAATTTCAGCCAGAATTTACCTGAAATCACAGAAAAACACACAAACTCATAGTAAAGTCCAGAAATGTGAATTTAACATAAAACTAATGAAAACATCCCTAAAAGTAGCTCAAACTTACTAAAAACTATATAAAAACAATGCCAAAAAGCGTATAAATTATCCGCTCATCACACCCCCATCACCATATCAAATCTCTTCAAATCTCCCCCATATTTCTATTCCTCATTTCTCATATAACAACCCATTTACTTTACATAACCCCCTTCCTTCTCCATTAAAACCAAACCCACTCGCTATAAATACGTACTCTTTTTTTACTTTTCACCATACCTCTATCCACCCTCTTCCATCCTTCCTCTTCCTTTTCACCTCCTTTCTTCCCTTTCATTTTTCTTTCCTTTCTTTCTTCCCTCATTCCACTTTGTTCTCTTTTCTTTGCTCAGGGATGAGCAAGAGCTTTAAGTTTGGTGTTGGGATGCTCCGCTTTTCTTCTTTATCATATTTCATATGGCACCCAAAATTGGAGAATCATCTTCTAGGAAAAGAGAGGAAAAGGCTCTCGCAACCAGTCCGTTTGATAACAATCGGTTCAACTCGATAAAAAAGAAGGTGAGTCCGGAGGTCTGATTTGATCTACAACTGGATGAGTATCCGGAGATCCGGAAGGAGATTCTGAGGAGGCGTTAGGAATTTGTGTGCAACACTCTGACTGATGTAGGTGTTCTGATGGTCAGGGAGTTCTACACCAATGCTTGGGTGACCTACAAACATGTCAAGGATGTGAAACCCAAGTTTAAGACCTGGCATACTATGGTCCGAGGGAGGATCCTAGCGTTCGGTCCATAGAGAGTGAGGGATATACTTCAATTGTCACCATTCAGAGATGACCCCCACTCTTACTATCACAGGCTGAACTATGATCAGAGGTTGGACCAGATCCTCACGGATATATGCCTCTCTGGAGCATAGTGAAGGAGGGATGCTAGAGGCCAGTCGCACCAGCTAGGAAGGCATGATCTAAAGCTGGTTGCTAGGGGATGGTTGAAGTTCATCCAGCGCTCTATCATCCCTACGAGTAACCAGACCGAGGTTACTTTTAACTGAGATGTGATGAGTCACTGCATCATGCTCGGGAATGAGGTGGAGGTGCATCGTGTGATCCTCTGGAGTTGTACGACATAGCCATGAAGGCCTCCACTTCGACTAGATTGGCCTTTCCTCACCTCATCTTCTGCCTGTGTGAGGCTGCTCACATCCGCATTGATCAAGACACCCCTATTAACGTCAACAGGCCGATCACTAGGAGGGGTATGGAGTACGCCAAGGAGCTTGAGCAAGCACCACCTCAGGAGCCAATCCCACCTCCTCAGTAGGAGCAGCCTGAGATGCCTTAGGGATATTACTTCCCTCCGCGCGATTGCTGAAATCAGCTAACAACATCTATTGGAGAGCTGGCGTCTTCTATTGACCAGTTGAGGATAGAACATCAGGAACACTTGGCCCTCCTTCATCAGCTAGTTGAGAAACAGCAGAGTCAGAGACAAGAGTTAGAGGAGCTAAGATGGTTGAGAGGATTCACAGGAGGGAGCAGCCACAAGGACTGAGGTGGTTGAGTTTCATTATCTGCTGCTTTATCTATTTTTTTGTTTTTCTAGTTATTATATTATGTCTTGTTTTCTATTCTCTGTTTAAAGCCTTTGCACGATTGTTAGTAGTAGTTTATTATTTTTCTAGCTTAGTTGTTTAATTTGATAATTTATGTTTTTTGAAAAATGTCTCATGTATTGCTCACTAAGCTTGAAAAATCAAAAGAAAAAGAAAAAAGCAGTAGGATACATGAGACTTGAGCTATATATTATGAGTTATTCTAGTTACTTTGATGTGGTGGTATTAACTCTGATTCTGAATGTATGAATTGAATAGTGCATAATTGATATTGAAATCATGAATGTTGATTCTTGAGGTACAGGAACTTAGAGAAATATTATGGATTCTCTAAATTGAGTAAGACATTGATCCTTGAAGCAAAACAAACAGCAAAAAGAAAAAGAAAATAAAAAAAGTAAGGTCCAAGACTCTGAAGGTCAAATATGATTAAAGGTTCAAATAGTTGTTTTCCTACCTATATCCTTGTGGTGTGAATGTGTCAAGTAACCCTTGAGACAGAGCACTAAGTGTCGAGACCAAGTGCAATTGCAGAGTATGCCAAAGTTTCTGAGAACCACTGATTGGGAGAAATTAAAAGAAAAGAATTAGAACTCAAAGAATTCCCCAGATAGGTGCCTGTGGTATTTTTGTATCAAGTTAAGACAAAACACTAAGAGTCACGGCTAGACTCAAGGTGTAAAGTACCAAAGAAAAGATAAAAAAATCTAGGTTCAAAGATTAATCAGAGCTTAAAAAGAGAATCCATAATATCATTTGGGTTCTAGTTCTGAGGGATATCAACATTTCTGAGCTTCAAGGGATAGTGAGATGACAAACCTATTCAGAATCACAGTGTCATTAAACCCACTCATTAATTGGACACGAACTTAACTCAACACTCAAGTCTTAGGCAAATTCTCTTCTCAGTCCTATATTGTTTTTAGTTGCTTGAGGACAAGCAACAGTTCAAGTTTGGTGTTGTGATGCCTGAGCATCTTCTTTATATTTCCTATTTATTTTAGATACAAATTAATTGAGTTTTAATTTAATTCTAGTGTTTTAAACCTATTTGGATGCTGCTTTGAGTTGCTTTAGTGTTTTAATTATTTCAGGTGAAGTTCGAATCAGTTTGGCAAAGTTTGCATCGAAGAAAAGAAAAGAGTTTAAAACCTGCCAAGCTGGTGCTAAACGCGGACCTGGGCGTTTAGCGCCAGCAACTCAGAAACGTGTGGAAGCTCTCTGCCCATTGGGGCACTAAACACCAAGCCTGGCATTTAGCGCCAGGAACTCAGAATCTAAGGCGGAGCTTCTGCCCAAAAGGATGCTAAATGCTGAATCTGGCATTTTGCGCCAATGGTTCGGATCACACTTTTCAAAAGAGCATCTTTAGTTGGATTTAGCTTCTAAGTGTTATATCTTATTTTATTTTAGTTACTCTTAATTACAAACAAAATCTTTTAGGTTTAGAATTTATTATTTTATTTTAGTTTCAAATCAAATTAGGTTAGATATAAAAGGGAAAAGATTTAGCCCTTTGGGATATCTTCTCACATCGGTACTTTCACATTTTCTGAAGCCTAGTTTTCTCTCTAAGTCATGAGCCACTAAGCCTCCTTGGTTAAGGTTAGGAGCTATGTCTTTCTATGGATTGAGACTATTATTATTCTATTTTTATTTAATGTATTGATTTAGTTTCAAGGATTATTTTCATTCTTCATCTTATGAATCTGGGTATATCGGAAGAACAACCCTTATTCTACATGCATTCTTGTGATTCTTGGAAAAGTTATCTCACTTGAATACTAGCTTGAACGTAAATTCCTCATAAACTACTAATTACTTGGACTTAGCGGGATTCGTGACATATAATTTTCTTATATTTAGGTAATTAGAATTTTTGTGGCCAATAAACTAGAATTGAACCTAACCCTTTAATATATATTAAGTGACCAAGGAGTTGGCGGTTGATTAGGATAGAGGAGAATAAATCACTAAGGAATTAGGGTTTAGTCAATTACAATTTGCCATGAAATGAATCTTGCATGATTAAAGTAGTTGGTAAAAAAAACTTAATCCGGAAGAATAAATAACTCTAAAACCTTAACTATTTTCTCACACATATTTCACACTAATTCTACTATTTGCTTTCTTATTATTTGAAGTACTATTTAATGTGACTTACAACCCTCAAAATACCACATTCTGCTTGCCTGACTAAGTGAGTCATTCGACTATTGTTGCTCAGTCCATCAATCCTCGTGGGATCGACCTACACTCACCTCAGGTATTACTTGGTACAACCTGGTGCACTTGTTGGTTCAGTTGTGGACATTCTAATTCTGCGACCAGCAAGCGGCTGCAACAGATGTTGGAAGATGTACATGAGGGGTGCGATCACCTCACTTCCTAGCTTTGCTCAGAAATCAAGAAGGCTCTGTATGTTCATTGGGAGACCGATGAGGGGTTCAAGCATCGACATCTCACACACAGAGCTAACAGGGCATCAGCTAGGTCGTCCAAGTATACTAGCGGCTCAACGACCTTCATGAAGACTAATTTTGTGAGTAACTTAGTTATATTCTTTGACATATCATTAGAATACATTCTAATATATTGTCTCAATGCACCATGTGTAGTCGAAGTCGTTGGATCGCGGTGCAACATTGGCATAAATCTTCAAGTACACCCACACTTTGAAGGAGAACAAAGACAGATTCCCTTAATAGCGGTCTATGG
Organism: Arachis hypogaea; assembly: GCF_003086295.3. NCBI lineage: Eukaryota > Viridiplantae > Streptophyta > Magnoliopsida > Fabales > Fabaceae > Arachis > Arachis hypogaea. The sequence goes on along the minus strand of NC_092044.1, from coordinate 24,222,411 downwards.
ATCATTTTGAGAATAAGCATTTGATCTTGTGATATAAAATTTTCAACTAACTTTACAGCTGTCGTCCTAATCATAATAACATGTGTTACATAGGAGTCCTATACGCATAAACTGAAGGCTGCAATTCAGCAATCTCAGCTAAGTAAGGAGGACGCCAATGGCTCTGCTACTTCAATCGTTGATTCCGATGCGGGATGGCGCGAGACCTCCTCAGCGCCATACAAGAATCGCGTATACAGGCTGGGATAGTTCTTTGCCAACAACCTCCGCACCTCTGTGTTGAGGCTATCGTCCGCCTCTGCCACCATTTGAGCCGTCAATCTTGAAGAAGGCATTGATTTGAGGCTACAGGTGTAGGAGCTCACCCGAAGCCTTCACAAACAGGCTTAGGAGCTTATCGAGACTCGGTTGAGGTATGGGAAAATCCTCACACACGTGACGGACATGGATGACCTCAAGCTAGAGTAGAAGGAGTATCTGTAGCAGCATATGGTAGTATACCAAACTCAGATGAGTGCCAGTGACAGTGGCCATGCTGGTGGTAGCGGCTCTGCTGGCGTGACAGAGACATCGCAGCCTTCTCCGCTGCCTTAGCAAGACCACAAGAATGACAACGACAACTACCAAGATCTTTAGTATTTATTGTATTTATTTGACTTTTAATTTATTTGAACATTTAATATTTAATATTATATAATTGGTTTCTATTATTTATAATTTGGGCACTAATTATGTGAAAAATAAATTTAAATAAAAAATTAAAATTAAAAAGGAAAAACTTTAAAAATATTACATCATGATATTTAAAAAAAATTTGACATTACCGTCGGATTTACCGAGGGCATAATCCGACGGTAATAATACGGAAAACAAGACATTGTGGTGCCAACATTACCGTCAGAAAAATTGCTGGTAACCAAATGATTTTTCGGGCAGGTAATTCATCACAGAATCCAACAGACGAAAAAGTCTGATGGTAACTAGTTACCGGTAAGGTTTATACCGTCGGATTTTATTCATTTTTCTAATGGTAATTTTGACGGTACACATCGTTTTTCTTGTATTGCTTTGTTATTACACACCAAGGTCATTTTTATAGTTGTAACTTGATAATTGAGGCTAAATTAATTCAACTGTGCTAAAAAAAAATGTAAACTAAATGCATATACATGTCCTTAGATAGCTATAACGTTTCGTGTATGATTTTTTTTGAAGTTTGTTTTGAACTTCTATGGATAGTTTTGTTAATGTTCGCATCTTTCATGGATAGAAATATAATGTAGTGTTTCAATAATATTCTTGAGATAAAAAAATATAAAATTAATAGATATGTAAAATTTTTTATAGTTGTAATGACGGAAATATAATCACAAATTTTTTATTTAAAAAAAAATCCCTTTTTTAGATTTTAAAAGTTGGATTTTTTATTTAAATAATTTCTTTTAATTACTAATTTGGATTAAAAATAGATGAATTACGATTTTGTGTATTGTTAGTAAATTATTTCGTAAGTCTTGGTTGTGAATTATTGAAGAAATGCATATTTTTCAAGCACAAACTGCAAAATGAAACATATTTCGCAAGCCTTAACAGCAAGACCACAGAGGAATTAATTTTTGCTCATTTCTCAGCAACATCTAATAAAATAAAAGTGGGTTTTGTCGTTAAATAGCACAAGCTTTAGCTGCGAAAGCTTGCTCATTTCTTTTATTTTACTACTACAGTGAGAAGAGATAGTGAAGGAAAGAGGAGGAAAGGAAGGAAGAGAAAAAAGAAAATATGCCACATAATGTTAAAATTAATAGATTTAATGAGGGCAGACACGTTGTGGTTAATTAATAAGCACAAGTACACTCAAGATGGGTGAATTGAGTAAACAAACCAACAATAATTTTTTTTCCCAAAAGAAACATATTTCATTTTCAATGGAATTTTATAAGCAAACTTCAAGCATTTAAAACACATATTAATATTTTTTGCACCACTTGAAATAGAGACAACTTAAATTAAATAGAAAATGGACTTGTACAAATATTTTTCAAGAACTTATAAGTGAACTCCAAGTACTTATGAGATATTGTATTTTTCACGCTACTTTTAAGTATAAACTGTAATGAAATTTATAATTTAAAGATTTTAAGAAAGAAAATTAACAAATTTGATTTTATTTTGGTTTCGTATGACCTTTTTATCTACATTTAGTTCTCTCCCACTAGGATACTGTTCATATCCTGGGTCGAGTTTTCCGACCCGGGATGTTCTACAGATAAAGCGACCGACCTCTTCAGGACAAGACAATCCGACCTCTTCTCAAAGAGCCCGGCCAAATCGCCAAAGGAGCCCAAAGCAGGCCCAAAACGAAGGAACACATCCCTATCTAAAGGCAGCTAAAGTCCAGAAAGATAAAGGCGGTTCCCCTAAAGATAAGATGATCTCACTCAAAGATAAAGATAAGATAAGATAAGATAACTATTTTATCTCCAGAAAGGTCACTCCTCACCATTATAAATACACTGGAGCACTCAGGTATAACTCATACTCTGATTCTACTCAATACCTGCTTAATACCCTTGCTAACTTAAGCATCGGAGTCCCTTGCAGGTACCCCCCACCCTCCGAGGATGAAGGATCAGCAGCACTTTCAGTCCCACAAGTCGGACACACCAGCTCTGCCCGCTATACACCTGCCGGACACGTCGGCTCTGACCAACACAGAAGATCTCGACCGAGATCGACCTACAGTTTCAGGTAACCCTCGGAACATTGGCGCCGTTGCTAGGGACCTGGAAGTCATCCCAACACCATGGCGGACAACCATGACAACGACCACCACTCAGGTTTGGAAGATAGAACGCCACACAAGAACACGGATACTATACTTAAAGATACTCCAGAACCCAATGGAGACAAAAATTCATCAAATCCAGGGGTGATAGAAGCACTTCAAAATCGATTAAAACAACTTGAGAAAGAAGCCCAACATCAACGCGAAAAAGAAGAGGATCTACATCGGGAGATAAGGCGGCGCCGAGAATTAGAAGATAAGCTTATGAAAGTCGAAGCTGATCTCAAAACTAAAGCTACTCGATCCACCCCAGAAGATAGCTCTCACAAAGATCAAGATCCATTCACCAGAGAAATTATGAAGACCAAAATCCCAAAAGATTTCAAACTTCTGGATATGACTCTGTATGACAGCACCTCGGACCCCAACCACCATCTCAGCAACTTCAGAAGTAGAATGTACCTCACTGACGCCTCAGATGCAGTTCGCTGCAAAGCCTTTCCAACAACTCTTACCAAGACAGCCATTAGATGGTTCGACAACCTACCTCTAAAATCCATCTCGAGTTTCGACGACCTGGCCAAAAAGTTCCTGGCCCGATTTTCCATACAAAAGGACAAAGTCAAGTACGCACCCAGCCTACTAGGGATCAAGCAAGGAGATCGGGAGAGTCTTCGTAACTACATGGAAAGATTCAACAAAACATGCATGGACATACAAAGCCTACCAACAGAAGCTGCCATCATGGCCCTCATAAATGGCCTACGAGAAGGACCATTTAGCCAATCTATATCAAAGAAATACCCGGCATCCCTAGACGAAGTACAAGAATGAGCACAGAAGTACATCAACATGGAGGAGAATTCTCGACTTGGGGAAGCCTTGAGGTTCGGTTCAGCCTACCGAGATAAAGATAAAGAATCCAAGAAAAAAGAAGATCGCGCCAGAGAGAAAATTAAAAAATATCATAACAACACGCCTCTTAGGGTATCCTTGGTAGATATTTACAAAGAAGTTTGCCATACGGAAAAAATATCCCCAGCTCGGCCACTTAAAGGTAAAAGAGGAAGAGGAAATCGGAACGAATACTGTGAGTATCATCGAGTCCGAGGACATTCCACCAACAAATGCTTTGACTTGAAAAACATCATAGAGAAATTAGTAAGGGAAGAAAAACTAGATCGGTTCTTGGCCAATCGGGATGAAGAACCAAGAAAAAGAAGAAGGGATGAAGATGTCGGACGGTCTGAACGATCAACCCGCACACCGTAGAGACACGTCCACGTGATACACAGCGGATTTGCTGGAGGAGGAATCTCCAAATCATGCCACAAGCGACACCTCAAAGAAGTATACCATGTTGAAGGAAAGAAGGAGGCGCCAGACATCCCAGCAATCACATTCACCAAAGAAGATGCATCCGGAATCATCTCAGGACACGACGACCACATGGTCATCACAATCATATTGGCAAACGCCAACCTCCACCGTACACTAATTGACCAAGGAAGCTCTGCTGACATCTTATTCAAAACCGCCTTCGACAAGCTCGGCTTAGAAGAAAAAGAGCTAAGAGCATACCCGAACAGCCTGTTCGGACTTGGGGATACCCCAGTACAGCCACTAGGATACGTATCGTTACATACGACATTCGGAAAGGGGAAGCAATCCAGAACACTCAAGATAGACTATATTGTGGTCGACGTAAGCTCAGCCTACAATGCATTAATAGGTTGGACAACGTTAAATCAACTCGGCGCAATAGTTTCAACTCCACATCTATGTATGAAATTCCCAACTGCAGAAGGGATAGCTACAATAAAAGTAGATCAAAAGATGGCGTGTCGCTGTTATAACGAAAGTCTAAACCTCCGAGGTGAAGGAGGATAGTTCCACACAATCGAACTCGGCAGAGTTCAGAGACGAGAAGAACTCTGCCCACAACCTGAAGGAGAAATAGAAAGAGTCCAGATCGGAGATACCTCGGATAAAACAACTAATATTGGCACAATCCTGAAAGAAGATGCAAATGAATCACTAATATGGTTCCTACGAGATAATGTTGATCTCTTCGCATGAAAAGCTGCCGACATGCCAGGCATAGATCCCGAACTAATGAGCCACAAGTTGGCAGTCTACCCGGGATCCTGGCCGGTACAACAAAGACGAAGAAAACTCGGGCCAGAACGGTCTCAGGCTGTAGAAGAACAAGTACAAGCACTACTAGAGGCAGGGTTCATAAGAGAAGTTAAATACCCACTATGGCTAGCAAACATCATCTTGGTGAGAAAGTCAAATGGGAAATGGCGAATGTGCACCGACTACACCGACCTCAACAAAGCTTACCCAAAAGACCTTTATCCACTCCCAAGCATCGATGCTCTAGTAGATGCCTCATCGGGATATAAGTATCTCTCGTTCATGGAAGCATACTCAGGCTACAACCAGATCCCAATGTATCCACCGGATCAAGAAAAAACCTCGTTCCTCACACCAAAAGCAAATTATTGCTACATCGTAATGCCTTTCGGCCTTAAGAACGCGGGAGCCACTTATCAAAGGCTAATGAACAAAGTCTTCTCAGACCACATCAGAAAAATCATGGAGGTCTATGTGGATGACATGTTGATAAAGATACAAAGCGAAAAAACATTACTAATCGACTTGGTTCAAGTGTTCAACACCATACGGAAGCACGGCATGCGACTCAAACCGGCTAAATGCACCTTCGCAGTGGAAGCAGGTAAATTCTTGGGCTTTATGCTCACACAAAGAGGAATCGAGGCAAATCCAGATAAATGCCAGGCCATACTCAACATGAAAAGCCCGACCTGCGTCAAAGAAGTACACAACTCAATGGGAGATTGGCGGCCTTGTCCAGATTCCTAGCAGGGTCAGCAATAAGATTCCTCCCCTTCTACGCTACCTTACGGAAAGGAAAGAACTTTGAGTGGACAACGGAATGTGAACAAGCCTTCCGAGACTTCAAAGAATTTTTGGGACAGCCCCCCATCCTATCTCGACCACAAGAGGGAGAACCACTCATACTGTACCTCGTAGTAGGAAGTCGGGCAATAGCCTCAGCACTAATTAGAGAAGATGAAGGGGGACAACAACCCGTCTATTTTATTAGTAAAGCATTACAGGGGTCAGAGCTAAACTACCAGAAAATAGAGAAGTTTGTCTATGCTCTGATACTCGCATCCCGACGACTTCGCCCATACTTCCAAGCGCACACCATTAAAGTTCGGACCAACCAGCCCATAAAAGGGATATTGCAGAAAACAGATCTAGCAGGAAGAATCCTATAGTGGGCAATCGAGTTGTCCGAGTTCGACCTCCAATACGAGGTGCGGACAGCTATCAAATCACAATACCTTGCCGACTTCATTGCAGAATTCACAGACACCACGAAAATTCCCATAGAGTGGAACATATACGTGGATGGTTCCTCGAATAAAACTGGAAGCGGTGCAGGTGTGATAATCAAAAGCAACTAAGGAACCCAACTTGAGCTTTCCCTGAAATTCGGATTCCCGGCCTCAAACAACCAAGCGAAATATGAAGCGTTATTAGCTGGTTTGAAGCTGGCTAGGGAAGTTGGAGCTCAGAAACTCAACATCTATAGTGACTCACAAGTCGTTACCTCGCAAATAACGGGAAGCTACCAAGCCAAAGATCCTACCATGAAAAAATATTTGGATAAAACCAAAGAACAGCTCGGACAACTCGGGGAATATAGGATCTGCCACATACCCCGCGAGCAAAATGCCCATGCTGACGCACTCTCAAAACTAGCCAGCACCAAACCAGGGCAACAATAGAAGCCTCATCTAGGAAATACTACAAAACCCATCAATATCGGAAGAAGAAAAAATCCTAGCCATAACAGGTCGAGATCAAGGATGGATGACCCCCATAATTAACTACCTCAAAACAGAAGCGCTCCCCACAGATGAAAAGGAGGCAAAGAGGTTAAAAAGGGAGGCACAGTACTACACTATCATAAACAACACCCTATACAAAAGAGGGATCTCAACACCATTGTTAAAATGCCTACCGACTTCTAATACAAAGAAAGTCTTGGAGGAAGTACACAGCGGCATTTGTGGCAATCATCTCGGAGCGCAAGCTCTCACCAAAAAGGTACTCCGGGCGGGATTCTATTGGCCAACTCTACAAAAGGAAGCTACCGAATTTGTAAAGACATATCCACCATGTCAGAAGCATGCCAACTTTCACATCGCCCCGCCAGAAAAAGCTCATCAGCGTAACCTCACCCTGGCCATTTGCAAAGTGGGGACTCGATCTTCTCGGACCCTTTCCCCAGGGATCGGGACAAGTCAAATTCCTCAGAGTAGGGGTAGACTACTTCACAAAATGGATCGAGGCAGAACCCCTAGCCAACGCCACTACTCAAAGAAGTCGAAAATTCCTATATAGGAACATTATTACAAGGTTCGGGGTTCCATACTCCATCACCACGGATAATGGCACCCAATTCACAGATGCAGGCTTCAGAAAACTAGTAGCTGACTTGAACATAAAACACCAGTTCACCTCCATCGAACATCCCCAAGCCAATGGACAAGCCGAAGCAGCCAACAAAGTCATATTAGCCGGGCTGAAACGGAGACTACAAGAAGCAAAGGGAGCTTGGGCCGAGGAACTTCCACAAGTCCTATGGGTGTATCGAACAACTCCGCATTCTACTACAAACGAATCCCCATTTCGATTAACATACGGAGTGGAGGCAATGATTCCAATAGAAGTTGAGGAGGGATCTCCTCGAGTAGTCCACTACAATGAACAAACCAACTCTCAACTTCAAAGAGAAGAGCTTGACCTACTTCCGGAAATCCAAGAGAGAGCTCGGATAAGAGAAGAAGCACTAAAGCGGCGAATGGCTTCCATATATAATCAAAAGGTAGTGCCAAGAGGTTTCGTTGAGAATGATCTCATCTTAATCCGAAATGATATTGGAATAACTCGACCCGGAGAAGGAAAGTTGGCAGCCAACTGGAAAGGACTTTACCGAGTCACAGAGGTACTTGGGAAGGGCTACTACAGACTGTCCGAACTCAAGGGAAGAGAACTCCCCAGATCATGGCACGCCTGTAACCTAAGAAGGTACTATAGTTAGATGAAGGTCTCATCACAAGATGCACTCTTTTTCCTGAAAAGGTTTTTTAATGAGGCGTCAAGATTGAGATTTAAATCCGACTTAAGGGTATGAAAAACTCCCACCTGTATATATTTGCACTTTCTTTAAATAAAATACATTTCAGATATTCTACAAATTCCCAAGACGCATTAATCTGAAGCATTCATCGTCCGATTATAAAGCAACGGATCGAACAGAAAGTGAAGAACAGATTCACTATACGATCTCAATAGGAATGATCGACCAACAAAGGTGAAAACGCGATTCACCTAAAGATCGATTAAACCAGGACAGAAACCACCATCTACAAATCGGCAAAGGATGAACACAGAATAATGCAAGAAGTTATCGAAAGTGATCCCAAAAAGAACCTGACGAGGTCTTATGGATTGCTATATAATAACTTAAAAAGACTGGCCGACACTAAAAAGTCAGACCAAGTCAATCCAAGTTATCAGCGAATCCCTGGAAAGAGGTCTGGCCAACCCTATTAAAGAGGAATTGCTATAACTTAGAAGAGATCGACCTAACGAAGTCGGTCTCCTACAAAACAAGTTGTAAAAGTAATCCCTGAAAGAGACCTAATAAAAGTCCAAGAAAGAGGATTACAAAAACAACTTAGAAGAGATCGACCTAACGAACTTGGTCTCCTACAAAGACAAGTTGTAAAAGTAATCTCTGAAAGAGACCTAATAAAGGTCCAAGAAAGAGGATTACAAAAACAACTTAGAAGAGATCGACCTAACGAAGTCGGTCTCCTACAAAGACAAGTTGTAAAAGTAATCCCTGAAACAGACCTAATAAAGGTCCAAGAAAGTGGATTACAAAAACAACTTAGAAGAGATTGACCTAACGAAGTCGGTCTCCTAAAAAGACAAGTTGTAAAAGTAATCCCTGAAAGAGACCTAATAAAGGTTCAAGAAAGAGGATTACAAAAACAACTTAGAAGAGATCGACCTAACGAAGTCGGTCTCCTTCAAAGACAAGTTGTAAAAGTAATCCCTGAAAGAGACCTAATAAAGGTCTAAGAAAGAGGATTACAAAAACAACTTAGAAGAGATCGACCTAACGAAGTCGGTCTCCTACAAAGACAAGTTGTAAAAGTAATCCTTGAAATAGACCTAATAAAGGTCCAAGAAAGAGGATTACAAAAACAACTTAGAAGATATCGACCTAACGAAGTCGGTCTCCTACAAAACAAGTTGTAAAAGTAATCCCTGAAAGAGACCTAACAATGGTCCAAGAAAGAGGATTACAAAAACAACTAGGAAAAGATCGACCTAACGAAGTCGGTCTCCTACAAAGATAAATTATAGAAGTAATCCCTTAAAGAGACCTGACAAAGGTCTGGGAAAGAGGATTACAAAAATAACTTAGAAGGGGACCAACATAAAGAAATCGGTTATAAGACGTTAAAAATACAAACAAAAGCGAGGAAACCGAGAAACAAGTCGGACCCCCCACAGTCACGACCTCAAAAGGATCCAAGCTACAAACAATAAGTACGAAAGCAATCTAAAGAGGCCAAGCAGCAAGATTCCAACAGATACCCTGTTAAAGCACAATGAAAGCATAGTATGATAAAGCTTCAAGAGGCCACCAAAATCAACCTCAGAGAAACCATTTTGTTTTCAAAATAAAGTTGCTAAGTATCAACAGTCAATAAAACATCATTCACAAAAAAGAGTTCAAAGCCCACAAACTGGGCTATTTACACAAATACTTAAAGGAGATGAACCAAGATCTGGAGCCTTCCCGGCAGCATCAGTACGGGGAGAAAGAGGGCAAGTCTGAATAGGCACAGCATCTACAGTTCCATCATCCCGGTTCAGAATATGGCAATCCGAATCGGACGTAACGGGAGGAACTGAGGAGGTCGACACTTTAAGAGAAGGCACTGGGGGAGGGTCAGCATCATCATCATCCCGGTCATCAGGGACAATCTTACCATCCCTCACAACATTGTCCAGGCTGATGAGAGTCAAGTCGGCATCAGGAGCAATAATCCGGAACTGCTCCATCAGGTTCTCAGAGGCGGCAGTTACGCTGCCCACAAGGTGACCATGAAGCTCGGCATAATTAACCCAAGCAGTTTCCAAATCATCCCGGAGATGCATCAATTCCCTATAAGCTGAGACATAGCTATCCTTATGCTTCAGTCCCATGTCCTCAGCCAACTTCAAAGAAGCAGCCAAGGCAATAGAGTTGGCCTTCTCACCCTCCAGCTCCTTCTCCATCTTCGCCAACTTCACCTCCAACTCATCCTTCAGACCCTTGATCCGATCAAATTCTGACTTGGCCTCCTCCATGAAATATTTTGTGGCATGAATCGGGATCCCCTGAACTGTTCGGAAAATAGCCGCACCCATATGAGCCATCTTCACACTACTTTTGGTGATAAAATCCAGATACTGAAGAAGAGACACGTCATCCATGGAAAGCCCACCATAGGGGAAAATTTGTTGGTCAACAAACTCGATAGCATCAAAGTCCGGGGCATCCAGGTTAAAGGGCTTGGATGTTTTTTGCTTTTTTAAGGGAGGGACACCAGAAGCAACGGCAAAAGTCTGAGGAGGATCGACCTGATGAAACCGAGGAGTATGAATTACTTTCTTCAGCCTGAGAGAACTCGGCACAGGAGGCTTTATCGGGACCTGAGAAGATCCCTTGCCGGCCACTTTGGCCGAGATGTTCAGAGCAGCAGTTGCCTTCTTTGCCCTTTTAAAGGCCTTCATAGAGTCGTTGTTCTTTGACATCTCTACAAATACAGAATTAGCCACAGCAAAGAGTTACGGTCACAAACAAGAGGAAGAAAAAATTAAGAAACAAGTATAAAAGACAAGTCAGACAAGTACCCAAAATAGTCCGAACCAAGGACGAGTCATTCAAAAACCTTTTTGTATCAAAATGGGGTGGTTTCCCCCATAGATGCTCAAGAACAACAACAAAGGCACGCTCAACATCATCAAGCATCTCCCAGGTATAGCGAGACACTCTCACATCCCTCTGCCACTCTAGAGGAAAAGAAGGCTCATCATTTTCATCAAGAAAAAAGGGGTGGGCCCCCTCGACAGCACGAACCTTAAAGAAGTAATTCTTGAAGTCCTTAAAGGACTCATCATACATAGCAAAAACTTTGTGGCCCTGGGCGAACCTAAAGGAAACCCAGGAAGCTTTCTTTTTTGAAGAACCACCAAGCTTGGCGGAAACAAACAAATAAAGGAAGAGAGTATGAGAAGGTGTTACATCTAATTCACGACAGAGAAGTTGAAAAATTTTAATAAAACCCCAGGAATTAGGGTGAAGCTGGGATGGGACAATATTACATGACCACAATAGGTCGGTCTCGAAAGCAGTAAAAGGAAAACTAACGTTCAACTGGCTAAAAAAGTATTCATAGGCATAGAAGAAGGGACGCTCCCTCTCAATGGAAGTCGGAAAACAAACTCTCTCATCAGAATCAGGAGCAACAAGCTCGTAATCCTCCTCACGGGCATTGTTACCACAAATCCTATGGCACTTTCTCAGCTTTGTGCAAAACTCAGCATCCACTACAGAAACACACAACAAAACAAGGGAGTCCAGCCAATCAGACATCCCCTCTGAAACTCTGGAAGACATCTCTACAATGTTATTGCAAGAAGACATGAGGCCAACTAACCCTACAAGTAAGAAAAGAAGATGGGGTTACCACAAACATCTCGGACAAAGGGAGAAAACAACTCCATCAATACTACTCAGGCGATGGAACAAAGAAAAGAAAAACTCCAAGACTCAAACCAAAGTCCTGGGACATCCTTTGGAGGCAGTAACAAAGCAAGGTTTCCAGAAATCAATCTACAAGCTTACATCCCAGCATGTCTCAAAAAGAAATTCAAAAAACAGCAAACACCTTCTGTTCATACCCTGGGTCGAGATGACCGACCTGGGATGTTTAGCGACAAGGCGACCGACCTCTTCAAGTCAGGCTATCCGACCTCTTCTCAAAGAGCTCGGCCAAATCAACAGGAAAGCCCAAATAAAGGGCCCAAATAGAGGAACACGACCCAAATCCAGAGGCAATCCCAGCCTACAGAGATAAAGGCGGTTCCGTTGAAGATAAGCTGACCTCACCCAAAGATAAGATAAGATAAGATAAGATAACTAACTTATCTTATCTAGAAAGGTCACTTCTCACCATTATAAATACACTGGAGCACCCAGGTATAACTCATACTCTGATTCTACTCAATACCTGCTTAATACCCTTGCTAACTTAAGCATCGGAGTCCCTTGCAGGTACCCCCACCCTCCGGGGACACAGAATCAGCACCACCACCAAGTCCAACAAATCGGACACATAAGTTCCGACCGCCGTACACCTGCCGGATACGTCGGCTCCGACCAACACAGAAGATCTCGTCCGAGATTGACCTACATTTTCAGGTAACCCTCGGAACATTGGCGCCGTTGCCGGGGACCTGGAAGTCATCCCATTAACATGGCGGATGACCATGACAACGACCACGATTCAGGTTTGGAAGACAGAACGCCGCATAAAAACGCGGACACAATACTCAAAGCTACTCCAGAAACCCACGGAGACAAAAATTCATCAAATCCAGGAGTAATAGAAACACTTCAAAATCGATTGGAGCAACTTGAGAAAGAAGCCCAACATCGACGTGAAAAAGAAGAAGATCTACGCCGGGAAATAAGGCGGCACCGAGAATTAGAAGATAAGCTTATAAAACTCGAAGCTAATCTCAAAACCAAAGCTACTCGACCATCCACGGAGGATAGTTCTCAGAAAGACCAAGATCCATTTACCAGAGAAATTATGAAAACCAAAATTCCGAAAGATTTCAAGCTTCTGGATATGACTCTATATGACGGTACCTCCGACCCCAACCATCATCTCAGCAACTTCAGAAGTAGAATGTACCTCACCGATGCCTCAGATGCAGTTCGTTGCAAAGCCTTTCCAACAACTCTCATCAAGACAGCCATTAAATGGTTCGACAACCTACCTCCAAAATCCATCTCGAGTTTCGACGACCTGGCCAAAAAGTTCCTGGCTCGATTCTCCATACAGAAGGACAAAGCCAACCACGCACCCAGCTTACTCGGGATCAAGCAAGGAGACCGAGAAAGTCTTCGCAACTACATGGAGAGATTCAACAAAACATGCATGGACATACAAAATCTACCAATAGAAGCTGCCATCATGGCCTCATAAATAGCCTGCGAGAAGGACCGTTCAACCAATCTATATCAAAAAGATACCTGACATCCCTAGATGAAGCACAAGAACAAGTGCAGAAGTACATTAACATGGAGGAAAATTCTCGACTTGGCGAAGCCTCAAGGTCCGGTTCTGCCTACCGAGATAAAGAATCCAAGAAAAAGGAAGATCGCTCCGGAGAGAAAATAAAAAAATATCACAACTACACCCCTCTTAGGGTATCCTTGGTAGACGTTTACAAAGAAGTGTGCCATACGGAAAAAATCCCTCCAGCTCGGCCACTTAAAGGCAAAAGAGGAGGGGAAATCGGAATGAGTACTGTGAATATCACCGACTTCGAGGGCATTCCACCAACGAATGTTTCGACTTGAAAAACGTCATAGAAAAGTTAGTACGAGAAGGAAAGTTGGATCGGTTCTTGGCCAACCGGGACGAAGAACCAAGGAAAAGAAGGAGGGATGAGGATGTCGGATGATCTGAACGATCGCCTCGCACACCAGAAAGACATGTCCACATGATGCACGGCGGATTTGCTGGAGGAGGAATCTCCAAATCATCCCGCAAGCGACACCTCAAAGAGGTATACCATATCAAAGGACAGAAGGAGACGCCAGACACCCCGGCAATCACGTTTACCAAAAGAGATGCATCCGGAATCATCTCGGGACACGACGACCCCATGGTCATTACGATCATATTGGCAAACGCCAACCTCCACCGCACACTAATCGACCAGGGAAGCTGTGCCGACATCTTATTCAAAACTGCCTTCGACAAACTCGGCCTAGAAGAGAAAGAGCTAAGAGCATACCCAAACAGTCTGTTCGGACTGGGAGATGTCCCAGTTCAACCACTGGGATACGTGTCACTGCATAAAACCTTCGGGAAGGGGAACCAATCTAAAACACTCAAGATAGACTACATCGTGGTCGACGTAAGCTCAGCCTACAATGCCCTGATAGGTCGGACAATGTTAAATCAGCTCGGCGCAATAGTTTCGACTCCGCATCTATGTATGAAATTTCCAACTACAGAAGGGATAGCTACAATAAGAGCAGATCAAAAGATAGCGCGTCGCTGTTACAACAAAAGTCTAAACCTCTGAGGCGAAGCAAGAGAGTTCTACACAATCGAGCTCGGTGGAGCTCAGAGACGAGAAGAGCTCCGACCACAACCCGAGGGAGAAGTAGAAAGAGTCCAGATTGGAGACACCTTGAATAAAACAACTAATATTGGCACGATCCTGAAAGGAGATGCAAAAGAATCATTGATACAGTTTCTGCGAGATAATGTTGATCTCTTCGCATGGAAAGCTGCCGACATGCCAGGCATAGATCCCAAACTAATGAGCCACAAGTTGGCAGTCTACCCGGGATCCCGACCGATACAACAAAGACGAAGAAAACTTGAGCCAGAACGATCTCAGGCTGTAGAAGAACAAGTACAAGCACTACTAGAGGCAGGGTTCATAAGGGAAGTCAAATATCCACTATGGCTAGCAAACGTCGTTTTGGTAAAAAATCAAATGGAAAGTGGCGAATGTGCACCGACTACACCGACCTTAACAAAGCCTGCCCAAAAGATCCTTACCCACTCCCAAGCATCGACGCTCTAGTAGATGCTTCATCAGGATACAGGTATCTCTCATTCATGGACGCATACTCAGGGTACAACTAGATACCAATGTATCCGCCAGACCAAGAAAATACCTCGTTTCTTACACCTAAGGCAAATTATTGCTACATCGTGATGCCTTTTGGCCTGAAAAACACAGGAGCCACTTATCAAAGGCTAATAAATAAAGTCTTCTCAGATCACATCGGAAAAATCATGGAGGTCTACGTGGATGACATGTTGATAAAGACACAAAGCGAAGAGACATTGCTAACCGATTTGATTCAAGTATTCGATACCATAAGGAAGCACGGCATGCGACTCAACCCGGCTAAATGCACTTTCGCAGTTGAAGCAGGTAAATTTTTAGGATTTATGCTCACACAAAGGGGAATCGAGGCAAATCCAGATAAATGCCAGGCCATACTCAACATGAAGAGCCCAACCTGCGTCAAAGAGGTACAACAGCTCAATGGAAGGTTGGCAGCCTTGTCCAGATTCCTAGCAGGATCAGCGATAAGATCCCTCCCTTTCTACGCTACCTTAAAGAAGGGAAAGAACTTCGAATGGACAGTGGAATGTGAACAAGCCTTCAAAAACTTCAAAGAATTCTTGGGGCAACCACCTATCCTATCTCGACCACAAGAGGGAGAATCGCTCATACTATACCTCCCAGTAGGAAGTCGGGCAATAGCCTCAGCGCTGATTCGAGAAGACGAAAGAGGACAACAACCCGTCTACTTCATTAGTAAAGCACTACAGGGGTCAGAGCTGAACTACCAGAAAATAGAAAAATTTGCATACGCTCTGATACTCACATCCCGGTGACTTCGCCCATACTTCCGGCACATACCATCAAAGTTCGGACCAACCAGCCCATAAAAGGGATATTACAGAAAACAGATCTGGCAGGAAGAATCCTACAATGGGCAATCGAGTTGTCCGAGTTCGACCTCCAATATAAGGCACGGACAGCCATCAAATCACAGCACCTGGCCGATTTCATCGCAGAATTCACAGACATCCCAGAAATCCCCATAGAGTGGAACATATACGTCGACGGATCCTCAAATAAAACAGGAAGCGGTGCGGGTGTGATAATCAAAAGCAACCAAGGAACTCAACTTGAGCTCTCCCTTAAATTCGGATTCCCGGCCTCGAACAATCAAGCAGAATACGAAGTGCTACTAGCCGGTTTGAAGCTGGCTAGGGAGGTTGGAGCTCGGAAACTCAACATCTACAGCGATTCACAAGTCGTTACCTCACAAATAACAGGAAGCTACCAAGCTAAAGACCCGACCATGAAAAAATATTTGGATAGAACCAAAGAATAGCTCGGACAACTCGGAGAATACAGGATCTACCACATTCCCCGTGAGCAAAATGCCCGAGCTGATGCACTTTCAAAATTAGCCAGCACCAAACCAGGGGGCAAACAACAGAAGTCTCATCCAGGAGATACTACAAAACCCGTCAATATCGGAAGAAGAAGTCCTAGCCATAATAGGTCAGGATCAAGGATGGATGACCCTCATAATAAGTTACCTCAAAACAGAAGCACTCCCTACAGATGAAAAGGAGGCAAAAAGGCTAAAAAGGGAGGCACAGTACTACACTATCATAAACAACACACTATACAAAAGAGGGATATCAACACCTTTACTAAAATGCGTACCGACTTCTAACACAAAGGAAGTCTTGGAGGAAGTGCACAGCGGTATTTGTGGTAATCATCTCGGAGCGCAAGCCCTCACCAAAAAGATACTCCGGGCGGGATTCTATTGGCCAACTCTACAAAAGGAGGCTACAGAATTTGTGAGGACATGCCCACCATGCCAGAAGCATGCCAACTTTCACATCGCCCCACCAGAAAAACTCATTAGCGTGACCTCGCCCTGGCCATTTGCGAAATGGGGACTCGACCTTCTCGGAACCTTCCCACAGGGATCGGGACAAGTAAAATTCCTCACAGTAGGAGTAGACTATTTCACAAAATGGATCGAGGCAGAACCCCTAGCCAATGCCACCGCTCAAAGAAGTCGAAAATTCCTATATAGGAACATTATTACGAGGTTCGGGGTACCATACTCCATCACCACGGACAACGGTACCCAATTTACAGAGGCAGGCTTCAGAAAACTGGTGGCCGACTTGAACATAAAACACCAGTTCACCTCCGTCGAACATCCCCAAGCCAATGGACAAGCCGAAGCGGCCAAAAAAATCATATTGGCCGGACTAAGGCGGAGGCTACAAGAAGCAAAGGGAGCTTGGGCCGAGGAACTTCCACAAGTCCTATGGGCGTATCGAACAACCCCCATTCTACTACAAACGAATCACCATTCCGACAAGCATACGGAGCGGAGGCAATGATTCCAACAGAAATCGAGGAGGGATCTCCCCGAGTAGTCCACTACAATGAACGAGTAAACTCCAAACTTCAGAGAGAAGAGCTCGACTTGTTACTCGAGATCCAAGAAAGAGCTCGGATCAGGGAAGAAGCTCTAAAGTGACGAATGGCTTCCAGATATAATCGAAAGGTAGTGCCGAGAAGTTTTGCAGAGACTGATCTCATCCTAATCAGAAACGACATTGGAACAACTCGACCCGGAGAAGGAAAGCTGGCAGCAAACTGGAAAAGACCCTACCGAGTCATTGAAGTACTGGGGAAGGGCTACTACAGACTGTCCGAGCTTGATGGACGAGAGCTTCCCCGATCATGGCAGGCCTGCAACCTAAGAAGGTACTACAGTTAGAAAAGGTAAAGGATCTCACTAAATGGATGCGCTCTTTTTCCTGAAAAGGTTTTTTAATGAGGCACCATATCGAGACCTAGATCATACCCGACTTAAAGGGACAAGGAAATTCCCACATGTATATATTTGCATTTTTTCTTTGAATAAAGTTTATTGAGATATTCTACAAGATTCCAAGACGCATTAATCAGAAGTATTCATCGTCCGATTATAAAGCAAAGGTCGGCAGAAAGTGAAAAACAAATTCACTGCGCGACCACGATAAAGACAATCGTCTGATAAAGGTGAAAACGCGATTCACCCAAAAGACGATCTAAATATGCCAACCATTTTCTACAAATCGGCAAAGATGAACACAGAGTAATGTAAGAAGTTATCGAAAGCAATCCAAAAAAAGAACCTGACGAGGTCTTACGGATAGCTAATATAATAACTTAAAACACTGGCCGACGTTCAGAAGTCGGACCAAGTCAACCCAAGTTATAAATAAACCCTGGAAAGAGGTCTGGCCAACCCTATTAAAGAGGATTACTTTAACTTAGAAGGGCCTGACATAACACAGTCAGCCCAAAACTAAAAAAGTTATACGAGTAGTCCCTGAAAGAGATCTGACCAAGATCCAACAAAGAGGACTACGAAAAATAACTTAAAGAAGACCGACATAACCAAGTCGGACTCCTACCACTAAAAAGTTATACGAATAGTCCCTGAAAGAGATCTGACAAAGATCCAAGAAAGAGGACTACGAAAAATAACTTAAAGGAGACCGACATAACCAAGTCGGACTCCTACCACTAAAAAGTTATACAAATAGTCGCTGAAAGAGATCTGACAAAGATCCAAGAAAGAGGACTACGAAAAATAACTTAAAGGAGACTGACATAACCAAGTCGAACTCCTACCACTAAAAAGTTATATGAATAGTCCCTGAAAGAGATCTGACAAAGATCCAAGAAAGAGAACTACGAAAAATAACTTAAAGGAGACCGACATAACCAAGTCGGACTCCTACCACTAAAAAGTTATACGAATAGTCCCTGAAAGAGATCTGATAAAGATCCAAGAAAGAGGACTACGAAAAATAACTTAAAGGAGACCGACATAACCAAGTCGGACTCCTACCACTAAAAAGTTATACGAATAGTCCCTGAAAGAGATCTGACAAAGATCCAAGAAAGAGGACTACGAAAAATAACTTAAAGGAGACCGACATAACCAAGTCGGACTCCTACTACTAAAATGTTATCAACATAATCCCTGAAAGAGACCGAGTAAAGGCCCCGAAAAGGGGATCACAAAAATAACTTTTGAGGGGGACCAACATAAATCGGTCATAAGGTGCTAAAAATACAAACAAAAGTGAGGAAACCGAGAAACAAGTCGGACCCCCCACAGGCACGGCCTCAAAAGGATCCAAGCTACAAACGATAAGCACGCAAACAACTTAAAGAGGCCAGACAGCAAAATTTCAACAGATATCATGCATAATACGATAAAGCTTGAAGAGGCCACCACAAAACCAACCTCGGAAGCTACTTTTGTTTTTCAAAAAGAGTTGCAAGGCAGACAACTAGAAGCGTCAAGAAGAACAAACAAAACAAAGTTCAAAAGCCCACAAACTGGGCTATTTACACAAAATATCCAGAAAAAGATCAGCTAAATATCGGGAGCTTTCCCGGCAGCATCAGTATGAGGAGAAGGAGGACGAGTCTGAAGGGGCACGGCATCTACGGTTCCATCATCCCGGTTTAGAATTTGGCAATCTGGATCAGATGCAACGGGAGGAACAGAGGTCGACACCTTAAGAGAAGGCACTGGGGGAGGATCAGCCTCATCATCATCCTGGTCATCAGGGACAATCTTACCATCCCTCACGACATTGTCCAGACTAATGAGAGTCAAGTCGGCATCAGGAGCAACAACCCGAAACTGTTCCATCAGGTTCTCGGAGGCAGCAGTTACGCTACCCACAAGGTGACCTTGAAGCTCACCATAATTAACCCGGGCTGTTTCCAAATCCTCCCGAAGATGCATCAATTCCCTATAAGCCGAGACATAGCTGTCCTTATGTTTCAACGCCATGTCTTCGGCCAGCTTCAAAGAAGCAGCAAGGGCAATAGAGCTGGCCTTCTCACTCTCCAACTCCCTCTCCACCTTCGCTAACTTCACCTCCAACTCCTCCTTCAAACCCTTGATTCGATCAAATTCCGACTTGGCCTCTTCCATAAAGGATTTTGTGGCATGAATCGGAATCCTCTGAATTGTTCGGAATATAGCGGCACCCATATGAGCCATCTTCACACTATTTTTAGTAATAAAATCCAAATGCCGAAGAAGAGACACGTCGTCCAAAGAAAGCCCACCATAGGGGGCAATTTGCTGGTCAACAAACTCAATGGCATCAAAGTCTAGGGCATCCAAGTTAAAGGGCTCGGATGTTTTTTGCTTTTTCAAAGGTGGGGCACCAGAAGCAGTAGCAGAAGTTTGAGGAGGATCGACCTGATGAAACTGGGGAGTAGGAATTACTTTCCTCGGCCCAAGGGAACTCGGCACAGGAGGCTTCAGGGGGACCTGTGAAGATCCCTCGCCGGCCACCTTGGCCGAGATGTTCAGAGCAGCAGTTGCCTTCTTTGCCCTTTTGAAGGCCTTCATAGAGTCATTATTCTTTGACATCTCTACAAAACACAAAAATAGCCACGACAAAGAGTTACAAAAGAGGAAGAAAAAGGAAATAAGTACAGAAACAAGTCAGACAAATAGACAAACAAATACCCAAAGCAGTCCGAACCAACGACAGATTAGTCAAAAATCTTTTTGTATCAAGATGAGGTGGTTTCCCCCAGAGATCCTCAAGAACAACTACAAAAGCACGTTCAACATCATCCAGCATCTCCCAGGTATAGCGAGACACTCTTACATCCTTCTGCCACTCTAGAGGGAAGGAGGGCTCGTCATTTTCATCAAGAAAAAAGGGGCGGGCCCCCTCAACAGCTCGAACTCTAAAGAAGTAATTCTTGAAGTCCTTAAAGTACTCATCATACATCGCAAACACTTTATGGCCCTGAGCGGAGCGGAAAAAAACCCAAGAAGCTTTCTTTTTTGAAGAACCGCCAGGCTTGGCAAAAACAAACAAGTAAAGAAACAGAGTCTGGGAAGGTATTACATCTAGTTCACGGCAGAGAAGTTGAAAAATTTTAATAAAACCCCAAGAATTGGGGTGAAGCTGGGATGGAGCAATATTACACGACCACAATAGGTCGGTTTCAAAACCAGTAAAAGGAAAAGTAACATTCAACTGGCTGAAAAAGTATTCATAGGCATAGAAGAAGGGACGCTCCCTCTCAATGGAAGTCGGAAAGCAAACCCTCTCATCAGAATCAGGAGCAACAAGCTCGTAATCCCCCTCGCGAGCATTGTTACCACAAATCCTATGACGCTTCCTCAGCTTTGTGCAAAATTCAGCGTCCACAACGGAAACACACAACAAAACAAGGGAGTCCAGCCAATCGGACATCCCCTCGGGAACTCTGGAAGACATCTCTACAATGTTATTGCGAGAAGACATGGGGCCAACTAAATCCTACAAGTAAGAAAAGAAAATGAGGTTACTACAAACATCTCGGACAAAGGGGAAAACAACTCAGTCAATGCTTCTGAGGCAATAAAAAGCAAGAAAAGGAAAACCCCAAGACTTAAACCAAAGTCCCGGGTCATCCTTTGGAGGCAGCAATAATGCAAGGTTTCCAGATCACATCCTTTAGATTCAAAGCAACAAGCATTTTTATCAAAAGAAAAACACAGCAAATCATCACAGAGCCTACCAAACAAAACATTCCCAAAGCAACAAAGCATGGGACCATTAAAGACGCAACCTTTTTTGAAAAAAGATCAGATAGGAAGTAATCTCCAAAAATAAGAAACAGATACATATCTTTTACCAGTATCAAAAGCAACCAGAAAGCAACAGTAAAACCCCAGAAAGCCTCAACAGAAATTCCAAGAAAAACCACGAGAAGGAAGATATGAAAAGCATATCACAGCAACGAGTAAAAGATTGCAAAAGATCCAAACTTTCAAACATGCAAAACCAGAACTTCACCAAAATTAAAGACGAAGCCACGAAGAAGGCGAGAAAAGCTATTACCAACCTGGAAAGAACAAGCGAGCTTCAACAAAAAACCAAAGGAGGAAGACGAAATCTGGGAATACGAACAAGAGCAATGTCGCCGGAAGAAACACAAAGACCCCAAGCTCCAACACCAAATGACGCCGCACCACAAGGAAAATAGAAATGCAAACGAAAAAACAAAGAGTGGAGAGAACTAAGAAAAGAAGTTACGAAAAAAGCAAAAGAAGAGAAACCGTTTTCGGGGTTTCAAAATCCAAAGTAAAAGAGCCTAAAGGAAACGGGGCAATTAATGCTCAAAATTAAAAAGCATTAAACCCTCGCACGTTCCCAAAAAAGCGCCAGTATAAAAGCGCGCGTCTTTTAGAAGAAAACGTTCTACATTCAAAAAAGACTCTACAAAGAAAAGGAATCGACAAAATGCTTGAGTTCGACTTCACTTAAGAAGGACCGAAGTCAAGGACTCGACCTCCAAAGGAAGAACTGAGCTCAAGCAGGGGCACTGTTCATACCCTGGGTCGAGATGACCGACCCGGGATGTTTAGCGACAAGGCGACCGACCTCTTCAGGTCAGGCTATCCGACCTCTTCTCAAAGAGCTCGGCCAAATCAACAGGAAAGCCTAAATAAAGGGCCCAAATAGAGGAACACGACCCAAATCCAGAGGCAATCCCAACCTACAGAGATAAAGGCGGTTCCGTTGAAGATAAGCTGATCTCACCCAAAGATAAGATAATATAAGATAAGATAACTAACTTATCTTATCTAGAAAAGTCACTTCTCACCATTATAAATACACTGGAGCACCCAGGTATAACTCATACTCTGATTCTACTCAATACCTGCTTAATACCGTTGCTAATTTAATCATCGGAGTCCCTTGCAGGTACCCCCCACCCTTCGGGGACACAGAATTAGCACCACCACCAAGTCCAACAAATCAGACACATCAGTTCCGACCGCCGTACACCTGCCGGACACGTCGGCTCCGACCAACACAGAAGATCTCGTCCGAGATCGACCTACAGTTTCAGGTAACCCTCGGAACACCTTCCTTCAAGGAGGAATACAAAAAATTGTTACATTCTACCAAACACGCCAAGCAGAGATCATTAAAGATGCAACCTTTTTTTAAGATCTGACAAAAAGCAAATCTCCAAACAAAGCTTGGAACAGACGCAGATTCTTATTAAGTATCAGGCAGGAAAAAACCACAAGCGACAATAAAACCCTAGAAAGCCTCAACGGAAAAGCCAAAAAGAAAGATAGGAAAAACATGTTACAGTGACAAGCAAATACAAGACCTCGAAAAAATTCAAACTTTCAAACATGCAAAATCAAAGCTTCACCAAAAATTGAAAACGAAGCTACAAGAAAGCCAGTACTTACCTGAAAAAGAACAGCAAGCTTCAAGGAAATTGAAGATGGAGACGAAATCTGGGACGCCCTCTCACAAGCAAAAATGCGAACAAGAGCAATGTCGCAGAAGCACAAACAAAAGAATAGAAAGCAAAGAGAGCAGAGAAAAGAAGTTACAAAAAGGCTAAAGGAGAGAAACCATTTCTGGGTTTTCAAAATTAAAGTAAAGAGCCAAAGGGAAACAGGGCAATTAATGCTCAAATTAAAGAAGGCATTAAACCCTCGCACGTTCCCAAAAAAGCGCCGATATAAAAGCGCGCGTCTTTTTAGAAGAAACGTTCTACATTCAAAGCTGTTACAAAGGAATCGACAAAATGCTCGAGTTCGGCTTCACCAAAGAAAGACCAAAGTCAAGGACTCGATCTCAAAAAGAAGACCGAGCTCAAGCAGGGGCACTATTCATATCCTGGGTCGAGTTGTCCGACCCGGGATGTTCTACAGATAAAGCGACCGACCTCTTCAGGACAAGACAATACAACCTCTTCTCAAAGAGCCCGGCCAAATCGCCAAAGGAGCCCAAAGCAGGCCCAAAATGAAGGAACACAGCCCAATCTAAAGGCAGCCAAAGCCCAGAAAGATAAAGGCGGTTCCCCTAAAGATAAGATGACCTCACTCAAAGATAAAGATAAGATAAGATAAGATAACTATCTTATCTCCAGAAAGGTCACTCCTCACCATTATAAATACACTGGAGCACTCAGGTATAACTCATACTCTGATTCTACTCAATACCTGCTTAATACCCTTGCTAACTTAAGCATCGGAGTCCCTTGCAGGTACCCCCCACCCTCCGGGGACAAAGGATCAGCAGCACTTTCAGTCCCACAAGTCGGACACACCAGCTCCGGCCGCTATACACCTGCCGGACACGTCGGTTCCGACCAACACAGAAGATCTCGACCGAGATCGACCTACAATTTCAGGTAACCCTCGGAACAGATACCAAAGTTTTTTCATTATCAGTCATGCTACACATCCATGTAATTTTCCATCCAAGCTGGCCCAACTCCAAAAAAATCCAATCCGATTAAATGAGTGTTATTCACACGCCCAAACTCTCGAAACATTTTCTCTCCTTCATTATGAAACAACGTTTCTTCTTCAACCTCAAAACCGCCACTGGAGAAGTTCAAATTTCTCTCAAAATTTCTCAAACCTCCATCGTGTTCTCTGTGGAAATTGCTCATACTCCAGAATCGCGTCAAGCTTTCGAAAGGAAGAAGAAAAAACAAAAAAAATAGTAGAGACTCTGCAAGGTATAAGAAAAACTGTCGTTATTATGTTCATTTAATTTCTCTCAAGACACGCGTTTCTCCTAGTTTGATTTAAGGTTTAGTGGATTGAGTTTCTTCTACTAGATCGGCTTATTCTGAATCCATTTTTATTGCGTAGATAGGGCATACGAATAGAAAATGTGTTGTTATTTCCTTTCTGTGATATATTGATCGGTTCATTAGTGTTGGTCATTTTGATTCACTTGATTGTTAGTGTGTTCAGTAGAGTTCTTTTGGAAGCAGAAATATTTTTCTTGCTAATTGAATGTTTATCGTGTTTTATTCAAAACATGAATGGAGTTCGGTTAAGTGGAGTTGGTCATTTTGATTCACCTAATTTTTAGTGTGTTTAGTTGAGTTCTTTTGGATGCAAAAATATTTTTCTTGATGATTGAATGTTTATCACATTTTATTCAGCACGTGAATATTTTCAGTTCAGTGGAGTTGCTCATTTTTATTTACTTGATTGTTAGTGTGTTTAGTTGAGTTCTTGTGTATGGAGAAATGTTTTTATTGATGATTAAATCTTTATCACGTTTTATTCAGCACATGAATGTTGTTCGGTTCAGTGGAGTTGCTTGTTTTGATTTACTTGATTAAAATGTGCATGCTTGTACTTGTCAGTGTATTGAGTGAATTATTGACCAAATTTTTTTGCCCTTACAGCAAAAATGAAGAAGACAATCGTGACAAAGAAGGAAAAGCCGCACTATAACGTACGCATATGTACACATTAAATATATTTATCTCCTTTCATTCGAATAAAGTCTATTTTGTAATGAAATTGTAAAAAAAAAGATAAAAAATGGTGAATTTCTTATGCAACTGTTATGATTGATGCAACCTCTTTGCTCTCTGCTATAGCTAGATCTGTGAGATGTGTTGTTGAGCTAATGAAATTCAAAAGGGATTGTACAATATTTGCATATTATTAATATTAGCAACGACTGCATAAGTTTGAGGATTTTATTTTTAGTGGCTTTAACATGCATATGTTTGTTTTGTGTCTCTACTTTATAATTTTATCTCTATTGTAATTAGTTTATATTCAGCTTTCACTGTACTTACTGCTTAACGCCTTATTAGTTCATCCACAACACACCTGGTCTTCAGAATGAACCGAACATGTTATTAAGGTGAAATAATTATATAGTACTAAGTGAATGGAACATTATCCATTATATAAAATCAAATTCAAAACATCTTTCTGCATAATGAACCGAACACGTTATTAAACTGAATCAACTGTATAGTACTAAATGAATAGAACACACTACTAGAAAATTAGTTATTACAGACGGATATTTCCGACGGATTTTATCCCACAGAAATACAGACGGAATTTCAGAGGGATTTTTTGTCGGAAAACAAAAAAAATGAATTAGCATAAATTACAGACGGAAAACAAAATCCGTCGATAATTCCGTCGGTAAAATTAATTTTTTTCGTGGGAAATGGTTACAGACGAATTTTCCGTCTGTAATTAAATAGACAAAATGCTTCATTTTATTAAATTATTACAGACGGAAAATCCGTCTGTAATTTAAAATTTTCCGTCGGAAAATTTTAATTTAAACCTAATTTCATCCCAAGCCTATCGAACTCCTTTCACGCACACAAAACTATATTTCTTCTTTTTCTTCCTTCCTTCTCTCTTTCTCTCTCTTCTTTCACACCCTAGAACCCTAACTAACCACAATTTCTCCAGAAATGGTGTTTCACCATTGCAGAAAACTCTTGCCAGAAATCTGAGTCCCTCTGCCACGTGGAGCAGAATTGTTCTTCAAACTGTGATGATTGCCTCAAAATCTGCATCACCAACCCCAATACTACTATTATTCCCAACCACCGCCACTGCCACCGCCATCGCCACCGATTCCTCCTCTCCCCATAGACGATACATCAGACCATGGAAAAAGCCACGCGCTCTCGCCCTACTTGGTCCTTGCTCTCTCTGTTATCGGAGCTGCTTTCTTCGTTGTTATTTGCTATGCAATCTTTGCGAGGATCTTCAGAAGGAGGAGAAGATCCTTATCGCCACCGTTGAATCTTCGAACACAGGATAATTCGCGTGATGATTTCTTCGTTGATGAGGAGCACGGTCCTGTGGTGGACCACCCGATCTGGTACATCCGTAACCCTATCGAGCTCTGTTAGCTACAATTCTTCTATTCCATCCATACACTCTTTCAACAAGGTTTTTGCTTTTCTTAATTTACTTCTGTATTTATCTTGGTCTTGCTTGTTTAGGTTTATTAGGACTTATTCTTTTTTCTCATTTGTTCTTTTGTGTGTATGAACTACTTTGCAGATTGATTGTTTTGTATATAGCTTCTGCTTTTGTTTTATTGGTTTCATAGAGCTTCAAATTGGAAGGAGGCTTTACCTCCAGGGATTAAGGGATTCTGAGTCATGGATGTGATGTCGGAAGCTCTTCGAGCTTGTCAAAAAACTTCCATGAGATGGATTCATCATCTGAAGATGAGGATCAGGGAACTCATCAATGTGGTTCTGGCAGTTCCAAAGATAAAATTCCTCTTCCTGGGCGGCTGTGGAGAAGCTTACTATTGCAGGTAAGGTTGTAGTTGTTTGAAATGATGTAGGGTGTATAATGCTTTTGTTTTGTAATTTTTCCTACTTGGGAATAGAAGTAAATAAGTGCTGTGAAAGTTCTATGAAAATGTTTGTAAATAATGTATGTTAACTTGAGTTCTAAAACAACAGTACAATGAGAAAGCTACACAATACCACTATTTCTATCTTCGGCTGGAGATTATGAAAAAATCAACCCATGCTCCGGTTCTTGCAAATTATTCTTTCTGGATTGTGCTTTGGAATAATCTGTTTTGATGATGTTGTCAATGCCTGTAGCACATCAGGTGCAGAGGCTAACTGGGAATCTTCGCATTCTTTACTCTGCACTGGCGAGAGGTCTGATCCCGCTCATAGGGAGGCACTTCTTAAATTCAATAAACATGCTAATGGTAAGATTCTTTCTGTTTGGAAATCAATGATTTTTAACAATCTAAATTTCTTCAGAATATATTATTTTTTTTATGTTCCTGTTTATTTACCATAAGTGAAGTAGAAGTTTCATAAGTGAAGCTAACTACATTGAATTCTCTGGTGTCAAGGCAAGTGATTTCAATGAACCATCTATACACCTGAACTTGTCATTATGATTTTGTTATTATTTTGCTATGTTTACTAGTGTTTCTAATTCTTTATGCTATTTAGAAGCTTGTTTATAACTTGAATATAGTGATATACTGATGTTAGCTTAATGGAATAGATGCACATTTACCTAAAATGTTGTTCACAGTGCACAAATAACTTGAGAATTGGTCATGTCAATTATATTGGTGGAACTATTTAAACATTTTTATCTAGTGGCCATGTCAACTAAAATTGGGACTGTTGATTTCAGGGATGATATAGTGATATGGGCAAGGAAAAAGACTGGTTCGTCTGTTATTAGGATAAATTCGAAAAAGAAGGCAGAGAAATTTCTGACAAAGTATCATACATTTGTTATTATGTCAACTCATTGTTAGTGTTTCCACTTTTCTGGGCTGTGCTAATTTTTGTGTGCAAATATATCAGGGACATGAATATGACGAATTCGTGAGAGCTGCAAAGTTGGATAATAAACCTGAAATATACACTGCATATGGTGAGTCGGCAATTGTTTCAATCCTTATGTTCAATGAGTTTAGGTTTGGTCAATGGCAGTTTTAAATTTTGGTTGGTTTTGACTTTGAAGTTTCAATCTTTCCCCTGTTTCTGAATTTATGTGTGGAACTCAGCAATTAGAATCTTGATCTATGTATTCCACAAGTATGCTTCATGGAAAAATTACGGGGTCAAAACTCGGAATTTGAGTTCAGGTGCGGCTTCTTGTTTTCTTTACGGTTTGGATATATAGCAAGTTGAGCTTTTCGTAGATGGAGCGCTTCAAAAGTTGTTTTTACAGATAGTTATAGCCAAATGACAAAAGCTTTTTACAAAATTTTATCTAATGCTACTTTTTCATGCTTTTTTAACGGCGTTGCTTCCACTATCTGTAGTGTTTTAATGGATTATTTGATGGTTTAATCCCTTAATTAGGATCTGAATTGTGTGACTGTCCACTTCAATTCAGTTCTCTTCTTTGAAAAGGTGTTCCTTTTGGGCTAATAAGAACAATTTCTAATTGACATTAGTTGCATAGAACGAATCTTAATTAATATTTTATCTATATATTTTGAAGATAATTCTATTTTCTACCTTGCGTGTCTTATTCATATAACTTATACTATACTTCATTAATTGCTATAGTATTATTTGTACATCTGAATTGAATTAGGAATTGTATATTGCTACAACATATTTCACTTACAAAACATACAATTCATGCACTAAGTTGATTCATATGCATGACACCTCTCTATGCTAATTAACATCAGTATATATGCAGTGCACATGCAATATATGTATCTATAGCGAGTATACATACATATCTGTGTATATATATATATATATATATATATATATATATATATATATATATATATATCTTTAATCATGAGATTGTGCTTATTTCTGAAGTGCTGACACCTTTGCAGAGCATACTCTTTCGATATAATACCATTGTTTATATTAATGTATATTTGAGTTTGATTTTTCATTTGCTTAATACTTACAATAATATTTATTCTTCAATTTTTTTTATCTTTTTTATTTCTTCCTGAGATATTTAGACTGCAAATTTAAATTTTATTTTCTTGCAATGATATAAACCTTTTGATGAAACTCATTTTCAGATAAAAGCATTGCAACATGAACTTGTATAGAGGGTTGCTTTATTTAAAGGGACCAAGACCAACACTAAGGTTGTAGTGGTATGTTTCTAACATACAATTCTGAGCTTCATTTATTTTTGTACCATAGAAAACGGTGCTCATTCTCTCCTACAAATTTAAATCTATCAAATGTTTCTTTTCTTACACTTGTTATTTAATGGTTCTTGACTTGTTGTAATTTTTCAGCTACTCCTTCCCAAAGAATCCACCAAAAACTAGACAAAAGGATAAAGGGGAGCCTCTAGAAGAATTGTTTGAGATAAAAGGATGGTAGTTTTGTAGTGAATGTCTTTCATGAAATCAAAGCTTGTGGTGAATGTTATTTAATGTTTTGTGGCAGGATAGGGCATTTTGTTCCTTAAATTGACTAATTTCTTTTTGTCACTTGTGCATCATCTTCTATCAGCCAGAGCATCATATACTGAGTTATATTTGTTTATGATTGTAGTATAGAATGAAGTTTGTTTATGAACTATATATTTGAATTGCTGAGATATTTTATCTGGAATTTGCATGCATATTCTTGTTCTTTCCTGTTCTTGTTATGACTTGATTTTGGCTCCTTCTTCTTGTCCTTGTCTGAGCAGGTATGGGGAGACCGAAGGAAGATTTTTCTTCCTGATTTAGGATTAGAAATAGGTGGTGATATGAACCTAGCCGCTGGCATTCAGGTGGCATAATTGGCTCTTAAGCATTGGCAAAATAAGAAGCAGCAGCAAAGGATTATTGTCTTTGCTGGAAGGTACAAAAAATTGTCCCTTTCTGAAATATTTAATTCATTTGTTTGTAGCTATTTTCTCATCTAATTATCTCATTTCATGGTTTCTAAAGTCCTGTCAAGCATGAGAAGAAAGTATTGGAGATGATTAGAAGAAAGTTAAAAAAGAATAATGTTGCACTTGACATTGTCAATTTCGGCGAGGAAGATAAGGGGAAGACAGAGAAGCTGGAAGCACTCCTTGCAGCTGTAAACAATAATGATACCAGCCACATTGTTCATGTTCCAACTGGTACAAATGCTCTTTCTGATGTGCTTATAAGGTTTGTGAATTCAATTTATCTTATTTTATTTCTGTTTCTTACTTTTTAATAAGGATTCCCATTTGATCTAGGACTTCTTTGATATACATGTGAGTTAAGGAATTTGTTTATTATCTGCTCGGCTTCTATCCAATTCTGTTCTGTTTTCTTCCAATCTGATTGAAGTTTGGGGCTTTGGACTCTTGTGCTTTTTCTTTTAATCCTTTCCCCAATTATTTACTAGCTCACCAAATAGACATTGGCTCGTCCTTCATATATTTTCTTTGCCAAACCCAAGTAGCAAAAATGGCATGCTTTAGATGGTTCTCGTGAAATATTTGTCATACTTATTCTGTCATCCTATTTTTTTTGTGTTAGAGGATTCATTGTTGCTCCGACTCTTTTTTAATTCTTTCCTGTAGTACAATAACAAATTTGATTTCTCTATTGAGAAGTAATTTTGTAACCTTGTTTTGTGGCAGCACACCTATTTTTACTGGCAATGGTGAAGGTGGAAGTGGATTTGCAGCTGCTGCAGCAGCAGCTGCAGCTGGTGGTGTATCTGGATTTGAGTTCGGTGTGGATCCAAACTTGGACCCCGAGCTAGCTCTTGCTTTAAGAGTTTCAATGGAAGAAGAGAGAGCCAGGCAGGAAGCAACTACAAAAAAAGCTGCAGAAGAAGCTTCTAAACAAGAGAAGGGTGGTGAGCAGCAAGCCAACTCACAAGATGCAACAATGACTGAGTGTGCTAGTGCATCAGCTTCAGAAGCTGAGACAAAGACAAATGATATGATGGTTGGTGCTATTTGTTCTTTTAGGCAGATTTATTTTTCTATTTCTTCCCCCCATAGGCAGAAGAATTCATGCAAATATGGCTGATGGATGCTGATTCATGTCCATTTTTTGAGAAAGAATTCAGTTAATCTTTCTGTAATATATGTAAAATTGTGTAAAATTTAGTATGTTTGAACAATATATTGAGGATTATAGTTGATAATATACTTTGTTTATGTTTTGAATTATATTAACTTGCTTGTTTATAATATTTTTTTTTAGCTTTATAATACGATGAATTTGTTTATTTTTTGTAATATTATAAATATTTGAACAAATTAGATAAAAATTCATATTAAATTTATATTTATTTTGTATGAAAACAAGTTTATTTTGTAATTGGAAAAATAAAAAAAATATTTTACTTTACTGACGGATTTACAGATGGATTTTCTGTCTGTAATCAGAACGTGGGATAATTTTCCAAAGTTCAAATTACAGACGAAAAATCTGTCGGAAAATCTGTCTGTAATTACAGACGGAAAATCCGTCTGAAAATCTGTTTGTAATTACAGACGGAAAATCCGTCGGAAAATCCGTCTGTAATTACCGACGGAAAATCCGTCGGAAAGTTCATCGTTTTGGGGAAATGGATGGAGAATTTACAGAGGGAAAATCCGTCGGTAACTGGTAAAAATCCGTCGGTAATTTTCCGACGGAAAAAATCCGTCAGTAAATAATTTCCGACGAGGCTTTTACAGAGGGACAAAATCCGTCGATAATTTCGTCGGTAACAAAAAATCCGTCTGTAATATAGACCAAATTTGTCTGTAAATCTGTCTGTATTAAGCCATTTTCTAGTTGTGACATTATCCATTATATGAAATTAAATTCAAAATAGCTTTCTACAGAATGAACCGAACATGTTATTAAGGTGAAACAGTTATATAGTACTAAATGAACGGAACATTATCCATTATATAAAATCAAATTCAAAATAACTTTCTGCATAATGAACCGAAGACGTTATTAAAGTGAATCAACTATATAGTACTAAATGAACGGAACATTATCCATTATATAAAATCAAATTTAAAACACTTGTGTCTACAATTTAGAGATTATCAATTCAATTCAATTCAATTTAGCAATTGCATTCTATTCAATTCGATTCAAAAAATAATCCAAACCTCATCCGCTTAATTCATTTCAGAAGAATAATCCAAATTGCTCTCATTCAACTGATTTAAAGTTGAATCATTCATTGTTTTGATAGAATATTAAAATCTAAAAATGAAGAAGATAACTCCACAAATCAAAAAAGAAAATGAAGAAGAATAGGAAGAAGAAGGACGAGCAGTAGAGAAGAACAACAAGTAGAAGAGAAGAAAAGAGAAGAAGAACAATGAGATTTCAGATCCAAATCGTTAACATTGAAGAATGTTTACGTTGAAGAAGGGGTTTACGTAATTCTGTTACGTTAATAGAAGGGAGAGGGAGACGTACATGTATTTCACGTAACTTGGGGGGAGGGGAGAGGCGCATTAACAAAAAAGTGCTTGGATGACTTGGTTAGGTTTTTTATATGGATGTAGAGCATTATTGTTTCATTATATACCAAATTTCGTGGATACTTGATAAACTGCTACAATAATAAATAATTTGTTAATATCTTTTTGATATTATATCATACTGCCTTGCTTAAAAAGCATTAACCTTAAGAGATATTAACTCTAATAGAATCTTGAAGTAATCACAACTTCAAAACACTTAAAAGAGATACAAAACTCTTTCTTTAATTAGATAATATATGAAAAATCAGAATCTCAATTTCTTAAAGAAAAATATACGATTACAAAAATTAATTTATATCATTCTTATTCATACACCACTTCACATAATTTATTGTAAATGTGTTTAATGATAAACTCATACAAGACTTTTATTTGATGAATAACGGGGTTAAACGTACAATGAAAGAAAACTAAACCAGAACAATCTTAGAAAAACATACTCCTAAAGCATTAGCCCTAAAATAAAGGCAGATACAAGATGGTAAAGAAGAAAAAATATGAACCCCATATGACAAGAAATGACCGAAGATAGCTAGTTTGTCAGCGCAAGAGTTTGCCTCTCTGAATTCATGATAGATCTCCCAAATATTCATCTTCCTACACTTGCCTTTTATTGTAGTGATAAGAGATCTAGCAGAGTGAAAATCTTGCTCCTCTTGGGAACACAGTAAGATGACCACCTTTGAGTCTATTTCAATACTCATGTAATTAATGCCAAGTCCAATGGATAAGTCCAACCCAAAAAGAACTCCCTAAAGCTCTACTAGTATTATCGTGCAAGAACCGATATTCGCACTAAAACCCGCAACAAAATTCCCTTCATGATTTTTCACTACAAGAAAAACGTTGAGTACCATCAGAATCACGGTTGGTATATATCCAATGAAATAAACCTCGTTAGTAACAAATTATCATCGGATTTATGCGTTCGACGGTAATTTACGTCGGATCTAGCGATGGAATATGGGTATTAAGAAAACAAAATCTGTTACAATGTACTGTCAAAAATTTTCTGACGATAATGTTGGCGCCTTAGCATATGGCTTCAGGCCATCTTACTGGTGGATTAATCCAACGGTTTGCCAACGAAAATATATTTTTTAATTTTTTTTTTGGAAAATTAGCTGGGCTATTACCGTCGGTATAGTCTGACGATAGATTTTTTTTTTAGTAATCTTTTTCCGTCCATCTATAATGTACCCTGATAATTAATCATCGAAACAATGCTTTAAACTTGATGTGAAAAATCAAATATACAAATTAAAAATACGAAATGATGGTAGTTGAAATATCTGAAACAATGCTACTTATATCACATTCTTCTCAAAGGTTGGTAAAGAAATACTTATGATAGAACTATATTTATACTAACCCTATTCAGATTCATCATCTTCTTCCTCTAGTTCACCATCCTCCTCTTCCAAGGTAATTTCTTGGTCATTGAACTCATCTTCCTCTTCTTTGTCACCATCGACCCCGTATTTTTCTTGAAGATTGTCGTTCTCTGAGGGTAGTGCGTCGTCATCTATTTCAAGGTCAATGATGTCATCATCCATAGCACCCGATCTAAGAGTGATCAAATCACCGGTATCAACCACCATTTTTGAAGGAGTTGGGTCATTAATCTGGTAAGGTTCCTGACCCTCTATCCTATTATCAAACTCGATGTGGCCTCTTAGCTTAGTCTTAACCACAGCATTTTGAGGTAGAATAAAAGGATCACAGTAACTATATTTCCTAGTTACATTAACTTTAGTGATTCGTAGGCCTTGTGCTTTTGTGTTCCTTGTCGTGAACTTGGATTATACCATTCATATTTAAACACGTACACTTTGTACGTAGTGTGACAGAAATACTCTAATTGAATTATATTGTGTAACACAATAAACCAATTAGAATTACCACCACCTGAATCCCCATGAACCCAAACTCTGGGTGTTATTTATTTTCTTTTTAATCGACCACTATAAAGAATGGAACCGATATCAATTAACATTATATATGGGGTAGCTAGGACCCTTATTCATCGGGCCCCAACTAGTTCTAAATCTGTTGTGTCAGTCAGATTCACGATGACAAATTCTTTAAACTAATATCGAAAATTCTTCAATGAGGTATCCGGATTTGCCTCTTGGAATAACCTATATGATAGAATAGGATAAAGAAATTTTGATTAGATTAAGAAGTTAGTATCTTACTGATTGTAATATTTATGAAGACTTAAAAAAATCACATGAGGTAGGATAAAACTCGGTCACAGTTAAGCAACACATGCAAATGTGCAACATTGATTTCTTTCTACTCTAACGAGTAGTCATTGCCCGCACCCATTGCATCTCCTTCCGGAGCAAAGATTAGATATGTTGTTTCACTTGATAAGGATTCTCCCCTCTCACCATTTCCAACTCTTGTTCTACGTGACTCAACATGAAACTGGAAATAGAATGAGCAAAATACGGATGCTTTCTTAGCTAGGAATGCTTTGCAGATGCTACCCTCAATCCGAGCTCTGTTCTTCACTATGCACTTGAATAAACCAATCATCCTGTCAAATAGGTACATACACCTAAATTAGACCGGCCCACATAGTATTGCTTCGTACACTAGGTGGATTGCCAAGTGTTCCATGACATTAAAAAAGGATAGAGGGAATATCCTCTCTAGCTTACAAAGTTTGATGGGAATGTTCTTTTCCATGACTATGAAATCATTAATGCTAAGTTTTGTAGCATATAACTCCTTAAAGAACTCATTTATTTCTATGAGGAGTTTCCAAATATTGGAAGTTCTTTGAATGCGAAAAGAAGCAAAGACTCTACGAAGACATGATAATCATGACTCTTCAATCCAGCAAGCCTACCCTGTGAGACATTTACATACCTGCTTAAATTAGAGGCATAACTAAAAGAAAACATTAATCTTCTAATCCATTTACAAACGTTTTATCTCTGGTCCTTTGATAGAGAGAACACCGCCTTTGGTTTAGTACACCACCCGTTCTCAAGTCTCTTTAAGTTCAGATCTAGCCACCTGCAAATTTCCACCAAGTTTATCATAGCCTTTTCATTATTCTTTGTTCGCTCATTGTCCGTTACTGTATGCATGATATTATCAAACACATTTTTTTCAGTGTGCATCACTTCAAGACAATGTCGAACTAAGTTATCTTTCCAATAAGGCAATTCCTAAAATATACTCTGTTTAGTCCAATTATGCTCCCTGCCATATCCAGGAGGTCTTAAACCTTTCCCGTTATCGATAATCCTTGGGATTCTACTGACACGATGCCAAACTTGACTACCACCCAACCTCATGGGTGCCTATTCTTGTTCAGTTTTATTCTTTTTGAACGAGTCATTGTTGTGTCGAAAAAGACGATCCATGTCGAGGAATCTTTGGTGGCAATCAAATCACGAATTCTTACTATCATTCATAAACCAAAATGCCTTTATATCCTCCTTACAAATGGGGCATACCATTCTGTCCTGAGTGGAACAACCTGATAACATCCCATATGCAGGAAAGTTGTTAGTGGTCCACATCAACGCAGCATCCAATTAAAAGTTTGTCTTCGTCAAAATATCATACGTTTCTATACCATTCCATAACTCCTTTAACTCATCCACCAAGGGCTATAAGAAGACATCTGTTTCGGCTTTTGGATTGCTGGGACCAGGAATGATACAGGTTAGGAACATGTACAGGTCTTTCATGAACATTTCAGGACTCGGGCTATAAGGTGTCACCATTATAAGCCAAAAAAGTACGCGTTACCGAGATTGGAATTCATGGCGAACCCATCAGAGCACAAAGCTAGTCTAACAGTCCTAGACTTGCTCGGAAATGTAGGATGAACCCGATCAAAATGCTTTCAAACTTCTCCATGTGATAGGTACGTCATGATTCCATCATCTCTCTTGTTGTTACTATGCCAAGTCATGTGAGGAGTCAAACTCATCGATGCATACAATCGTTTTAGCTTAGAGATTAAAGGCAAGTAGTGCATCTGTTTCATTGGAACTCTCTTAGTTAGTGTTTACCAATCTGTTTTCACTCGACTTGAAACCTTGGTGATTCACAAAATCTGAATTCAGTTAAGTCTGCATCTCTCTTGTAATACAGCATACAACCATGCAAACAACAATTAATTTTTACCGAATTTAGACCCAATTTTGAAAATAACTTCTTTGCTTTGTAGTGGTTTTGGTGATTTCTGTGGTCTCGATAAGTACCAATTTATTGCAAAGGGTGACCCACTTATCAAAAGACTCTTGTATGATTGGACTCAGACTTAATACTCATCATTCTAGCACATGCAGACAACTTTGAATGAACGCACTCCTCGAACAAAGGTTTCACAACAGATTCTAACATATGATAAAATTTCTTTGTCTCCGGATTTGGCTCTTGTTCAGCCTCTTCCGATTCTGTAATACATGTTGCATCAAACACCATTTTATTGTATCTCCCTTGGTTAACCTCCCAATTTATTTCTTTTATATTTAGTTCTCTCACCACTCAAATCCTTGTTGATCGACCATTGGACATATTCAAATTCGAGGCAAACTGGTTGATTCCCTGCTCGTCCACTTCTCCATGTTCCGTCCACATCCAATGCTCATCCTTGAACCTATTATAGTAGAGGTGAAGCATTATGTCTGTAGGTCCTAACCACCTAATCAGTCGACACTTATGACACAGACACCTAGATACCCCTTCAGACCTAAACGGTTCCATCCTGATGACATGCGCAACAAACGCAAATCCCCTAAAAGAATTCAGGTTTAAACCCCCCCTCCGCATCCACCATTATCCCTATCATACATCCATAGATGATGACTTAGAATCATATTGCAACACACACCCTAGAATTCAACCAACAACACAACTTATTAAAATTTTTAAATGGCAGAGTGTACCCTATAATTAGAATCTCTCGCTAAATATAATTATCATTTTCTGGCAAACCAAACATATTTTAAATAATTTAAATAAATTCAGCAGAACTTCTCCTTAATTTAGAGACATCCATCAAATAAATATAACAGTTTTCACAGAGAAAACAGCTGCAAACATAAATTATAACATACACGCATTCAAAAAAAACATTAAATCTTAACCGTTCTAGTGCGCAACCCCTTATAACTCCACAATTTTTTAGCAAATAAGGGTTTTTAGAAGGCGCCACTACGTAACCTTCTCCCACTTCTGTCCTAAAATTCTATCCTAGGAAAAGTAAGTCCAACATACAATTTAAACAATTCATTATATTCAGAGATAGAAAACCAACCTGGAATATTACTGCACAAACAACAAAAAAGCAATCACCAACTAATCTAAAAAAATAGCACTGTCCTAATAAAAAGGACAACGTATTAAATTCATAAGAAGAAACTAATTCAAAAACTAATTTACAAGAGTAAGTAAAACTCATTATTCCAATTAATTAAAACCTAATTCTAATTTCACCAAACTAACAAGAGGCATGATAAAAATAA
This sequence comes from Arachis hypogaea, assembly GCF_003086295.3. Lineage (NCBI taxonomy): Eukaryota > Viridiplantae > Streptophyta > Magnoliopsida > Fabales > Fabaceae > Arachis > Arachis hypogaea. The sequence goes on along the minus strand of NC_092044.1, from coordinate 24,184,343 downwards.
GTGACATAAGGTTGATGCAATTAAAAGAAATTTATTCACTAAATTCAACTAAAACTTTTCAATAACTCAAGCACTCTTAATCTCACCTTACTTAACCTACTCTAACATTATTTAATTTTTACTTACATTAAATTAACACAACAATTCCTAATCACACAATTCATTAAACAAATTTAACTACTGGTTTAACAAAAACCCTAACAAAATGCTGAACTCACAAATTAATATGAAAAAATAAAACAACCCTACCAACAATAAATCTGATGATAGTGGTTGTAAGGTCTCTTTAACGCGGTGGTGACAGAGGCGGCAGTGATGGTGATGTGAACAATAACCACAGCAGAGGATGTGGTAACAATGACGACGTGCTTCCGGGGACGGTGACGGTGACAACTTTGACGGAGAGGGAGAGAGAAGACAAGAAGAGAAAGAGAGACAGAGAGAGACAGAGAGAGAGAGAGAGAGAGAGAGAGAGAAGAGAGACAATGTTCGCACAACTGAGGGGTAATGTTTCACATTTGAATTTTACCCCAATTTTACTGTAAAATTTATTGGCAAATTAATCCGAGGTGATACCGGTAAAATATATTGATGAAAAATCCGATGGTAACATTGGCGCTCATGAATTATGTTTTCAAGCCAATAATGACTATTGCCTTTAGCAACGGAAAATCTGTTCCGATGGTAATCTTTTATGGCGACGAATTTCTCCTCCTTTTCATCAAAAAATCTGACAGTAAATCTGTCAGTATAATTCGACACTAAATTCGATGATAATTCCAATGGTACTGAACATTTTTCGTATAGTGTCTTATTATTTCGCCATAGTTGATGCGTGAGCATCTTCTCTGTCTTTTCCTAGTGAATTTGCATTCAAATTGTTGAGTTAAATTAAGATTTAATTACCTTTAGCCACTATAAATGCTACTTTGAGTTGTTTGAAATTTCTATTTATTTCTGGTAGCATTCAGATGGATTTGATGGAGTTTTGTGGCAGAAAGGGAAGAAAATGAATGATGCTGTCAACCCCGACCTCCTTGCACTCAAATAGAAATAACTTGAGCTATAGAAGCTCAATTAACGTGATTCTAGCGACATTTGAAAGCTAACTTCTAGCGCTTTCCAACGATATATAATAGTATACCCTTTTCTTCCATTTGATTCGGCCTCCTCCACGCTGAACTTGAGGACTTCCAAGTTCAGCGTGGACTCAAAGGAAAACCAACGAAGAAGCCACTGCCTCCTCCACCCTGAACTTGGAAATTCCCAAGTTCAGCGTGGTCCACGCTGAGCTTGGGAATTTCCAAGTTCAGCGTGGACCTTAATGAATCAAGTGGTCCCCATGTACGTCCATAGGCTGCACGCAGAATTTATTTAATTTTTTATTAAACTTTTATTTTATTTATAATTAGAAAAGATATTATTTAGTTTAAAAAATATATTTTACATTAATTAGGATTAGATATAAAAGGGAAAAGAATCAGCCCTTCGTACTCTCTTCTCTTCTACCTCATTCCGCAATTTACAGTTTTACGAATCCTAGTTTTTCTCTCTGAACTATGAGCAACTAAATCTCCACTGTTAAGGTTAAGAGCTCTGTCTATTGTATGGATTGATACCATTAATTTTCTATTTTAATTCATATACTAATTTATAATTCAAGAATTGTTTTCGTTCTTTATCTTATGAATTTGGGTAGAACGGAAGTATGACCCTTGTTCTAATTGAGTTCTTGTATAACTTGGAAAAAGCTTTTTACTTGAACAACATCTTGAAAACATATTCTCCTAAATTTCTAATTATCTGGACTTAACGGGATACGTGACATATAATCCTCTTATATTTGGGTAATTAGGATTTTTGTGGTATATAAACTAGAATTGTACTTCACCCTCTAATTGGAATTAAGTGACCAAGGAATTGGCGGTTGATGAATTTTAGAGGAGACTAAAAAGGTCTAAGGAATTAGGGTTTAGTCACATACAGTTTGCCATGAATTAAATCTTGCATGATTAAAATAGTTAGTAAGAAAAGTCAATCCGAAAAATAGATATCTCTGAAGCCTTAATTGTTTTCTCTATATATATGTCACCTCAATTTACTGCTTGCTTTCTGATTTTCTGAATTTACTGTTAATGCGTTTTAACTCTCAAAACACCATTTTCTGTTAGTCTAACTAAGTAAATCACTTAACCATTATTGCTTAATCCATCAATCCTCGTGGGATCGATCGTCACTCACTTGAGGTATTACTTGGTACGACCCAGTGCACTTGCCGGTTAGTTTGTGGTTGTAAATTCCGCACCAAATTTTTGGCGCCGTTGTTGGGAATTGACTGTGATTGATAACTATTCGTTGTTTGATTACTTAGATTAGATAATTTTTCTTTTAATTAATTTTTTTATTATTATTAATTTTTATTTTTCACTTCTTTTGTTTCCTTTATTTTATATTTTTTCCTTGCCTTTCGTTTCCATCCCCCTGTCCCCTGTTTTTTTTTTACTTCCTTTTATTATTATTTTTTTTAACTCTCGTCTGTTCTTTTTTTAATTTATTTTTATTTTTATTTTCATTTTTTTGTATTTCATTTTGTTTTCTTTTTTCATTATTGTTTTTATCTTTTTATATTTTATTAGTTTTATTTTATTTGTCTTTAATTTAAAAAAATTGCATCTTATATATATTTTTTCCTCTTAATTTCTGAAATTAAGTTTGGTGTCCCCTTAGTTGTTTTATTCTTCCTAACTATTTTACTTATTGAGTTTAAATTTTATACTCCTTTTTGTTTATTACTTATTTTATTTTCTTTATTATTCAATTTATTTTCTTTATTCTATATTTCTTTTATTTTCGTTTTCTTTAATATTTTATTTTATTTTATTTTCCTTTATGTTCTTTCTTCTTTGCTTGTCTATTTGCCACATAGTGCGTTTAATTCTGTTTAGTACTTTGTGCTAAGAAAAAATAATGGAGAGAGATCACATGTGTTACTACTCACACCCAAGAAGTGATTCTTATTATTGTGGATGGAGGAACTACCTGAATTTTGGTTGGAAAAGTCAAAATGAAAGAAACTTCAATACTCCATGTTTCAACTATTAAGAACTACCATCTCCATATTCATACCAAGAACCACCACCTCTCTATCCATGTCAAGAACCATCATCTTTCTACCCATATCAAGAGCCACCATCTCCCTATTCATACCAAGAACTATCCTCTTTTTTACTCTTATCAAGAATCATCATCTCCTTCTTATTCATATCAAGAGCCACAATCTCCTTATTCATATCAAGAACCATCAGCCCTTGAGCTTCTCATGAAAGAATTCATACATAATATAAGGACGAGTGTCAAAAATGTAGAAAAATATGTGCAGTTGATTATCAAGTCCCAGAAAGAGGAACAAGCAAATTCCATCCCAAGAGATATAATGCAAGATCCTATGGAAGAAAGTGAGGAAATCAATCAAAGGAGTTCATACTCCAGTGAATTAGAGAACTGTCCACCCTCACACATGGAAGAAGAGGAAGATGCAAAAACAAAAGAGGAAGATACACCAACAAAGAAGGAAGATACACAAACAAAAAGGAGGTTGTAAGGGATGAAAATAATTATGGAAATCTACACTCCAATGAAGCAGAGAGTGGCATCGAGGGTGAGTTTATTGAACCACCAATTCAAGAAGTTTTTGATGAAGGGTACACTCTAACTATCACACAACACCCAAATTTTGAAATCAAAGAAGTGAAGGCAACCAAGGAAAGTACTGAAAAGGGGATTGTAACCAAGAAACAGAAGAAAATATCCATGAAAAAGAGAAGGTCAGCAAAAAACAATCAAACCTCTACCCCAATAAGCAAGGTGAATCAAGCTAATCACAATAAAAGAAAACTTGTTAGGAGGACTTTATATCAGGGGGCACTAATCTTCACCTCTCACCCCTTGGAGTCATTTCTTTTAACCAACTGGAAGAAGAAGAAGAAAATTCAACAATCAAGTCTCAGGCTAGTGACATTAAAGAAGCTCTTGTTGGGAGGCAACCCAACTACTAGTATCATTGGTTTTGCAGTTGCTTTGGTTTTTAATTTTATAGTTATTTTGATTTTAGCATTATAGTTATTTAGTTTTGGTTTTAAATTACTTTATCTAATTTTTTTTAGAATTTTTCTTGTTTTACATGTGTTTTGGTCATGCAGAATGATTAGAACAGGAACAGGAGCAATTAAGAAGAATTTTTGATACCCTGTTTTCAGATTTTCTTTACTTAAGGATAAGCAAACTTTTAAGTTTGGTGTTGTCGCTTTGCTTTTGGCCTTTTCCGTTTATTTTAATAGCACCAAAGGGAGATAAATGTTCTTTATGGAGGAATGAGATGGTCACCAGCATAACTGAGGTGGTTGAGTTTCTTTCATTCTATTTCTCTTCCGTTCTTATTTTGTTGTCTTCTGTTTTCTGTTGCTTTGATTGCCTGCATGATCTTTAGTACTTTCAGTTCTTATATTTAGTTTCATTCTGTCATTTGCTTTTAGTTAAAAAAATTGTCTCATATATTGCTCACTGAGCCTGAATTCAAAAGAAAAAGAAGTGATGTATTGCATAAAAAATTGAGTTTATATTTAAGATTAATCTTATTTACTTAAATGTGGTGGTATTATTTGTGATTTTGAATGCATGACATAAACAGTGCATATTTGAATTTGAATCAAAGGATGTTGATGTATAAAGAATAGGAATTTAGAGAACTATTATGAATTCTCTGAAGTAAACAAAAGCTTAATCCTTGAAGCAAAAGAAACAGTAAAAGAAAAATAAGAGCAAGGTTGACGTTAGGATTTTTGCTAGTAAAGAATTTTATAAGAATAGTCGCGTTGTAGATATAGATTCTAAACCAACAGAAATCCTTTCGTGCAAACGTTTTGGTTGTCACAAGTAACAAACCCCTTTAAAATTGATAACCGAGTATTTAAACCTCGGGTCGTCTTCTCAAGGAATTGCAGGGAGGTATGTTCTTATTATTAGTTATGGAGATTGTAAATTGGGGTTTGAGAATGAGGAATGAATATGGCAAATAATTTAAATGGCAATTAAAATAAATAAATACTGTAAAGCAAACCTGATGAGCGGATAATTTATACGCTTTTTGGCATTGTTTTCATATAGTTTTTAGTAAGTTTAAGCTACTTTTAGGGATGTTTTCACTAGTTTTTATGTTAAATTCATATTTCTGGATTTTACTATGAGTTTGTGTGTTTTTCTGTGATTTCAGGTAAATTCTGACTGAAATTGAGGGACTTGAGCAAAACTCTGAAGAAGGCTGACAAAAGGACTGCTGATGCTGTTGGAATCTGACCTCCCTGCACTCGAAATGGATTTTCTGGAGCTACAGAACTCCAATTGGCGCGCTCTCAACGGCGTTGGAAAGTAGACATCCAGAGCTTTCCAGCAATATATAATAGTCCATACTTTATTCGAAGAATGACGACGTAACTTGGCGTTGAACGCCAAGTACACGCTGCTGTCTGGTGTTAAACGCCAGAAAAACGTCATGATCCGGAGTTGAACGCCCAAAACACGTCATAACTCAGAGTTCAACGCCAAGATATGCCTTAGCACGTGAATTCATCAAGCTCAGCCCAAACACACACCAAGTGGGCCCCGGAAGTGGATTTATGCATCAATTACTTACTCATGTAAACCCTAGTAGCTAGTCTAGTATATATAGGACATTTATCTATTGTATTAGACATCCTGGATTGTATTTTGATCCTGTGATCACGTTAGAGAGGGCTGGCCATTCGGCCATGCCTGAACTCTTTGCTTATGTATTTTCAACGGTGGAGTTTCTGCACACCATAGATTAAGGGTGTGGAGCTCTGCTGTACCTCAAGTATTAATGAAATTCTATCTTCTTTTATTCAAATCTCTCTTATTCTTATTCCAAGATATTCATTCGTACCCAAGAACATGATGAATGTGATGAGTCAGATTACCCTCATTATCATTCTCAATTATGAACGCGCGTGATTGACAACCATGTCCGTTCTACATGCAACAGAGCTTGAATGTATATCTCTTAGATTCCCCAACAGAATCTTCGTGGTATAAGTTAGATAGTTGGCGGCATTCATCTGGATCCGGAAAGTCCAACCTTGTCTGTGGTGTTCCGAGTAGGATCCTGGGAGTCCGGAAAGTCCAACCTTGTCTGTGGTGTTCCGAGTAGGATTCCGATCATGAATGACCGTGACGTGCTTCAAACTTTAACCTGCTGGGCGTTGGTGACAGACGCAAAAGAGGGATTCTATTCCAGTAGGAGCGGGAACCAACCGGTGATTAGCCGTACTGTGACAGAGTGCGTTGCATAGTTTTCACTGCGAGGATGGGATGTAGCCATCAGCCATGGGTGATGCCTCCAGACTGGTTAGCTGTGCGAGTGACAGCCGCACAGGTTATTTCCCCGTGAGGAATGAAAGTAGCCACAGTTGATGGTGAACCCCTATACAAAGCTTGCCATGGAAAGGAGTAAGAAGGATTGAATAGAAGCAGTAGGAGAGCAGGCGTCCAAGAGCTCTACAGCATCTCCATCCGCTTATCTGAAATTCCTACCAATGAATCTGCATAAGTGTTCTATCCCTTTTATTATTCCTTTTTATTTATTTTGAATCTAATCAAGTATCATGTTTAATCTGCCTGACTGAGATTTGCAAGGTGACCATAACTTGCTTCATACCAACAATCTCTGTGGATTCGACCCTTACTCACGTAAGGTTATTACTTGGACGACCCAGTACACTTGCTGGTTAGTTGAACGGAGTTGTGAAGAAAATAAACAATACCTTCAGAGTATACATCCTTTATAAATACATAACAAGTGATCACAATTTCGTCCACCAAGTTTTTGGCGCCGTTGCCGGGGAACAATCAATTTCGAACAAAAATTCAAACAATTGTTTCCAACCCACAATGGTGCCAAGTTTTTAATCCGGCAACAACACCAAGTTTTTGGCGCCGTTGCCGGGGATTGTTCGAGTATGGACAACTGACGGTTCATCTTGTTGCTCAGATTAGGTAATTTTCTTTTCAAAAATCTTTTTCAAAAATTTTTCTTTTTATTTTTCGTTTTTCCAAACCATATTTTCGAAAAAAAATTAATAAAAATACAAAAAAATTAGAAAATCATAAAAATCAAAAATATTTTGTGTTTCTTGTTTGAGTCTTGTGTAAATTTTTAAGTTTGGTGTCAATTGCATGTTTTTAAAATTTTTCTTGCATTTTTCGAAAATCTCATGCATTCATAGTGTTCTTCATGATCTTCAAGTTGTTCTTGATAAGTCTTCTTGTTTGATCTTGATGATTTCTTGTTTTGTGTTGTTTGTTGTTTTTCATGTGCATTTTTGCATTCATATTTTCCAAGCATTAAAAATTTCTAAGTTTGGTGTCTTGCATGTTTTCTTTGCATCAAAATTTTTCAAAATTATGTTCTTGATGTTCATCATGATCTTCAAAGTGTTCTTGGTGTTCATCTTGACATTCATAGCATTCTTGCATGCATCTTGTGTCTTGATCCAAAATTTTCATGTTTTGGGTCATTTTTGTGTTTTTCTTCAAAAATTGATTTCAAAAATATCTTTTCCTTATTTTCCTCTAAAATTTCGAAATTTTGGGTTGACTTGGTCAAAAATTTTTAAAAATTAGTTGTTTCTTACAAGTCAAGTCAAAATTTCAATTTTAAAAATCTTATCTTTTCAAAATCTTTTTCAAAAATCATATCTTTTTCATTTTTTTTAGCATTTTCAAAAATTTCAAAAATATTTTTCAAAATATTTTCAAAATCTTTTTCTTATCTTTTTATCAAATTTTCGAAAATTAGCTAACAATTAATGTGATTGGTTCAAAAATTTGAAGTTTGTTACTTTCTTGTTAAGAAAGGTTCAATCTTTAAATTCTAGAATCTTATCTTGTAGTTTCTTGTTAGTTAAGTAATTTTTAAAAATTAAATCTTTTTTTTCAAATATCTTTTTCAAATATATCTTTTTATCTTTTATCTTATCTTTTTCAAAAATTTTATCTTTTTCAAAATTTGATTTCAAAATATCTTATCTAACCTCCTATCTTCTTATCTTTTTCAAAATTTGATTTCAAATCTTTTTTAATCAACTAACTAACTCCTTGTTTGTTTCTTATCTTTTTCAAAACCACCTAACTACTTTTCCCTCTCTAAATTTTCGAAAATTCTCCCCCTCTTTTTCAAAAATTCTTTTTAATTGTTTTAAATTCTAATTTTAATCTCATCTCATCTTTAATTTTCGAAAATCACTAACCATTTTTTCAAAATTATCTTCGAAAATTTCTTTCTCTTCTCTTATTCTATTTAATTATTTAACTACTAACACTTCTCTTCACCTCTCTTCATCCGAATTCTTCTTCATCCTTCTTCATTCTTCTACCTCTTTCTTCTTCTACTAACCTGAGGGAATCTCTATACTGTGACATAGAGGATTCCTTTTTCTTTTCTTGTTTTCTTCTCTTTCTTATGAGCAGGAACAAGGAAAAGGGCACTCTTGTTGAAGCTTATCCAGAACCTGAAAGGACTCTGAAGAGAAAATTAAGAAAAGCTAAATTACAACAATCCAGAAGCAACCTTTCAGAAATTTTCGAACAAGAGAAGGAGATGGCCGAAAATAATAATAATAATAATGCAAGGAGAATGCTTGGTGAGTTCACAAAGCCAACATCCAAATTTGATGGAAGAAGCATCTCCATTCCTGCCATTGGAGCCAATAACTTTGAGCTTAAGCCTCAACTAGTTGCTTTGATGCAACAAAACTGCAAGTTTTATGGACTTCCATCTGAAGATCCTTATCAGTTCTTAACTGAATTCTTGCAAGTCTGTGATACTGTAAAGACGAATGGAGTAGATCCTGAAGTCTACAGACTCATGCTTTTCGCTTTTGCTGTAAGAGACAGAGCTAGAATATGGTTGGATTCACAACCTAAGGATAGCCTGGACTCCTGGGATAAGCTGGTCACTGCCTTCTTAGATAAATTCTTTCCTCCTCAAAAGCTGAGCAAGCTGAGAGTGGATGTTCAAACTTTCAAACAAAAAGATGGTGAATCCCTCTATGAAGCTTGGGAAAGATACAAGCAGTTGACCAAGAGATGTCCATCTGACATGTTTTCAGAATGGACCCTATTAGATATATTCTATTATGGTCTCTCTGAATTTTCGAAAATGTCACTGGACCATTCTGCAGGTGGATCTATTCACCTGAAGAAAACGCCTGAAGAGGCTCAAGAACTCATTGACATGGTTGCAAACAACCAGTTCATGTATGCCTCTGAGAGGAATTTCGTGAATAATGGGGTCCCTCAGAAGAAGGGAGTTCTTGAAATTGATGCTCTGAATGCCATATTGGCTCAGAACAAAGTGTTGACTCAACAGGTCAACATGATCTCTCAAAATCTAAATGGATTGCAACATGCATCCAACAGTACTAGAGAGGTAGCTTCTGAAGAAGCTTATGATCCTGAGAACCCTGCCATGGCAGAGGTTAATTATCTGGGTGAACCATATGGAAATACCTATAACCCATCATGGAGAAATCATCCAAATTTCTCCTGGAAGGATCAACAAAAACCTCAACAAGGTTTTAACAATGGTGGACGCAATAGGCTGAATAATAGTAAGCCATATCCATCATCTTCTCAGCAACAGACAGAGAACTCTGAACAAAATAATTCTAATTTAGCCAATATAGTCTCTGATCTGTCAAAAGCCACTTTCAGTTTCATGAATGAAACAAGATCCTCCATTAGAAATTTGGAGGCACAAGTAGGCCAGCTGAGTAAGAAAGTTATTGAAACTCCTCCCAGTATTCTCCCAAGCAATACAGAAGAAAATCCAAAAGGAGAATGCAAAGCCATTGACTTAGTCAACATGGCCGAATGCACAAAGGAGGAGAAGGACGAAAATCCCAGTGAGGAAGACCTCCTAGGACGTCCTCCAAGCAAGAAGGAGTTTCCTAATAAGGATCCTGAGGAATCTGAGGCTCATACAGAGACCATAGAGATTCCATTAAATCTCCTTCTGCCATTCATGAGCTCTGACTATTATTCATCCTCTGAAGAGGATGAAGATGTGACTAGTGAGCAAGTTGCTCAATATCTAGGAGCTATCATGAAACTGAATGCCAAGCTATTTGGTAATGAGACTTGGGAAAGTGAACCTCCCTTGCTCATTCGTGATTTGGATACTTGGATTCAGGAAACTCTACCTCAAAAGAGACAAGATCCTGGCAAGTTCTTGATACCTTGCACCATTGGCACCATGAGCTTTGAGAAAGCTCTATGTGATCTTGGGTCAGGGATAAACCTTATGCCACTCTCTGTAATGGAGAAGCTAGGGATCATTGAGGTGCAACCTGCTTTGTTCTCACTGCAATTGGCAGATAAGTCAGTGAGACAAGCTCATGGGATAGTAGAGGACGTGCTTATAAAAGTTGAAGACTTTTACATCCCTGCTGATTTCCTAATCCTAGATACTAGGAAGGAAGATGATGAATGCATCATCCTAGGAAGACCTTTCCTAGCCACAGCAGAAGCTGTGATAGATGTCAACAGAGGAGAGTTAGTCCTTCAATTGAATGGAGAATACCTTGTGTTTCAAGCACATGGCAATCCCTCTGTGACAAAAGAGAGTAAGCATGAAGAGCTTCTCTCAGCTCAAAGTCAAGAAGAGCCCACACAGTCAAACTCTAAGTTTGGTGTTGTGAAGCCACAACCAAACTCTAAGTTTGGTGTTCAAACCCCATATCCAAACTCTAAGTTTGGTGTTGGGACTAGACAACATTGACATGATTGCTCTGTGGCTCCATGAGAGCCACTGTCAAGCTATTGACATTAAAGAAGCGCTTGTTGGGAGGCAACCCAATTTTATTTATCTAATTTCATTTTATTTTGTTTTGGTGTTATTTTTGTGTTGAATTAGGTACATGATCATGAGGAGTCACGAAAAAATCAAAAAAATTAAAAACAGAGTCAAAAACAGAAGAAAAAAATTTTTCACCCTGGAGGACGCACGGGCCGGCGTTCAACGCCCAGAAGATGCATCTGGCGGGCGTTCAACGCCAGAACAGAGCATCTTCCTGGCGCTGAACGCCCAAAACAAGCAACATCCTGGCGTTTAACGCCAGGATGCGCACACAGAGGACAATCTGGCGCTGAACGCCAAAAACAAGCTTGAAACTGGCGTTCAACGCCAGAATCAAGCATCACATGGGCGTTTAACGCCCAGAACATGCACCAATGGGCGTTTGAACGCCAGAATGGTGCATGAAGGCAATTTACACGCCTATAGGGTGAAGGAATGGTATTTCTTTTCACCTCAGGACCTGTGGACCCCACAGGATTCCCACCTCAGGATCTGTGGACCCCACAGGATCCCCACCTACCTTTTCTTTTAATCCTATTCACACTCTCCTAATCCAAATCTCATTCTCAATGTCACCCTTCCCAAAAACCTTCACCAATCACATCAATTTCTCTTCCCAATTACCCCATGCACCATTCACATCAACCTCCTCTTCCCCATAAACCCCACCTACCCCCATTACATTCAAATTCAATTTCCCACCCATTCCCACCCAAAATGGCCGAAACCTAACCCTCCCCCCTCCCTATAAATACCTCCCTTTTCTTCTTCATTTTCACACAACATAACCCTTTCTTCTCTACATAGCCGAACCCCCCTTCTCCCTCTCTACTCACATTTTCTTCTTCTTCTTCTTCTACTCTTCTTTTCTTTTTGCTCGAGGACGAGCAAATTTTAAGTTTGGTGTGGTAAAAAGCCTAGCTTTTTATTTTTCATTCACCATCAATGGCACCCAAGACCGGAGTTTCCTCAAGAAAAGGAAAAGGGAAGGCAAAAGCTTCCACTTCCGAATCATGGGAAAAGGAGAGATTCATCTCCAAGAGCCACCAAGACCACTTCTATGATGTTGTGGCAAAGAAGAGGGTGATCCCTGAGGTCCCCTTCAAGCTCAAAAAGAATGAGTATCCGGAAATCCGACATGAGATCCAAAGAAGAGGGTGGGAAGTCATAACCAACCCCATGCAACAAGTCGGATTACTGATGGTTCAAGAGTTCTATGCTAATGCATGGATCACAAGGAACCATGATCAAAGTATGAACCCGAATCCAAAGAACTATCTCACAATGGTTCAGGGGAAATACTTAGATTTCAGTCCGGAAAATGTGAGGTTGGCGTTTCATCTACCCATGATGCAAGGTGATGAACGCCCCTACACAAGGAGGGTCAACTTCAATCAAAGGTTGGACCAAGTCCTAATGGACATTTGTGTGGAAGGCGCCCAATGGAGAGTAGACTCCAAAGGCAAACCAGTCCAACTAAGAAGACTGGACCTCAAGCCTGTAGCTAGAGGATGGCTGGAGTTCATCCAAAGATCCATTATCCCTACAAGCAACCGATCTGAAGTTACTGTGGATCGGGCAATCATGATTCATAGCATCATGATTGGAGAGGAAGTAGAGGTTCATGAAGTCATAGCCAATGAACTCTACAAAATAGCTGACAAGCCTTCATACATGGCACGGCTAGCCTTCCCCCACCTCATATGCCATCTATGTTATTCAGCTGGAGTTATCATAGATGGAGATGTCTCCATTGAAGAAGACAAGCCCATCACCAAGAAAAGGATGGAGCAAACAAGGGAAGTCCCTCACGGCCCCCAAGGAGAACATGAGGAAGTTCATCAACAAATGCCTCATGGAATGCACTTTCCTCCCAATAACTATTGGGAGCAACTCAGTACCTCCTTAGAAGACTTGAGCCAAAACGTGGAACAACTAAGGGTGGAACACCATGAACACGCCCTCACTCTCCAAGAAATAAGAGAAGATCAAAGAGCTATGAGAGAGGAGCAACAAAGGCAAGGAAGGGACATAGAAGAGTTGAAGAACATCATTGGTCCTTCAAGAAGAAGACGCCACAAGAGGTGGATTCATTCCTTGTTCTTTATTTTCTTTCTGTTTTCGGTTTTTAAGTGTTATGTTTATCTATGTTTTTGTGTTTCTACTTCATGATCATTAGTGTGTAAACCATGCCTTAAAGCTATGAATAAAATCCATTAGTCTTTCACCTCTCTTAAAAGAAAAATGTTTTAATTCAAAAGAACAAGAAGTACATAATTTTCGAAATTATTAGTGAATTTAATTTAATTATATTGATGTGGTGGCAATAATTTTTGTTTTCTGAATGAATGCTTGAACAGTGCATATTTTTGATCTTGTTGTTTATGAGTGTTAAAATTGTTGGCTCTTGAAAGAATGATGAACAAAGAGAAATGTTATTGATGAACTGAAAAATTCATGAATTGATTCTTGAAGCAAGAAAAAGCAGTGAAAAAAAAAAAGTGGCGAAAAAAAATAGAAAGAAAAAGCAAGCAGAAAAAGCCAATAGCCCTTAAAACCAAAAGGCAAGGGTAGCAAGGATCCAAGGCTTTGAGCATCAATGGATAGGAGGGCCCAAGGAAATAAAATCCAGGCCTAAGCGGCTAAATCAAGCTGTCCCCAACCATGTGCTTGTGTCATGAAGGTCCAAGTGAAAAGCTTGAGACTGAGTGGTTAAAGTCGTGATCCAAAGCAAAAGAGTGTGCTCAAGAGCTCTGGACACCACTAACTGGGGACTTTAGCAAAGCTGAGTCACAATCTGAAAAGGTTCACCCAGTTATGTGTCTGTGGCATTTGTGTATCCGGTGGTAATACTGGAAGACAAAGTGCTTAGGGCCACGGCCAAGACTCATAAGTAGCTGTGTTCAAGAATCAACATGCTTAACTAGGAGAGTCAATAACACTATCCGAAATTCTAAGTTCCTAGAGAAGCCAATCACTCTAAACTTCAAAGGAAAAAGTGAGATGCCAAAACTGTTCAGAAGCAAAAAGCTACAAGTCCCGCTCATCTAATTAAATTAATATTCATTGATATTTTGGACTTTATAGTATATTCTCTTCTTTTTATCCTATTTGATTTTCAGTTGCTTGGGGACAAGCAACAATTTAAGTTTGGTGTTGTGATGAGCGGATAATTTATACGCTTTTTGGCATTGTTTTCATATAGTTTTTAGTAAGTTTAAGCTACTTTTAGGGATGTTTTCACTAGTTTTTATGTTAAATTCATATTTCTGGACTTTACTATGAGTTTGTGTGTTTTTCTGTGATTTCAGATAAATTCTGACTGAAATTGAGGGACTTGAGCAAAACTCTGAAGAAGGCTGACAAAAGGACTGCTGATGCTGTTGGAATCTGACCTCCCTGCACTCGAAATGGATTTTCTGGAGCTACAGAACTCCAATTGGCGCGCTCTCAACGGCGTTGGAAAGTAGACATCCAGAGCTTTCCAGCAATATATAATAGTCCATACTTTATTCGAAGAATGACGACGTAACTTGGCGTTGAACGCCAAGTACACGCTGCTGTCTGGTGTTAAACGCCAGAAAAACGTCATGATCCGGAGTTGAACGCCCAAAACACGTCATAACTCAGAGTTCAACGCCAAGATATGCCTTAGCACGTGAATTCATCAAGCTCAGCCCAAACACACACCAAGTGGGCCCCGGAAGTGGATTTATGCATCAATTACTTACTCATGTAAACCCTAGTAGCTAGTCTAGTATATATAGGACATTTATCTATTGTATTAGACATCCTGGATTGTATTTTGATCCTGTGATCACGTTAGAGAGGGCTGGCCATTCGGCCATGCCTGAACTCTTTGCTTATGTATTTTCAACGGTGGAGTTTCTGCACACCATAGATTAAGGGTGTGGAGCTCTGCTGTACCTCAAGTATTAATGAAATTCTATCTTCTTTTATTCAAATCTCTCTTATTCTTATTCCAAGATATTCATTCGTACCCAAGAACATGATGAATGTGATGAGTCAGATTACCCTCATTATCATTCTCAATTATGAACGCGCGTGATTGACAACCATGTCCGTTCTACATGCAACAGAGCTTGAATGTATATCTCTTAGATTCCCCAACAGAATCTTCGTGGTATAAGTTAGATAGTTGGCGGCATTCATCTGGATCCGGAAAGTCCAACCTTGTCTGTGGTGTTCCGAGTAGGATCCTGGGAGTCCGGAAAGTCCAACCTTGTCTGTGGTGTTCCGAGTAGGATTCCGATCATGAATGACCGTGACGTGCTTCAAACTTTAACCTGCTGGGCGTTGGTGACAGACGCAAAAGAGGGATTCTATTCCAGTAGGAGCGGGAACCAACCGGTGATTAGCCGTACTGTGACAGAGTGCGTTGCATAGTTTTCACTGCGAGGATGGGATGTAGCCATCAGCCATGGGTGATGCCTCCAGACTGGTTAGCTGTGCGAGTGACAGCCGCACAGGTTATTTCCCCGTGAGGAATGAAAGTAGCCACAGTTGATGGTGAACCCCTATACAAAGCTTGCCATGGAAAGGAGTAAGAAGGATTGAATAGAAGCAGTAGGAGAGCAGGCGTCCAAGAGCTCTACAGCATCTCCATCCGCTTATCTGAAATTCCTACCAATGAATCTGCATAAGTGTTCTATCCCTTTTATTATTCCTTTTTATTTATTTTGAATCTAATCAAGTATCATGTTTAATCTGCCTGACTGAGATTTGCAAGGTGACCATAACTTGCTTCATACCAACAATCTCTGTGGATTCGACCCTTACTCACGTAAGGTTATTACTTGGACGACCCAGTACACTTGCTGGTTAGTTGAACGGAGTTGTGAAGAAAATAAACAATACCTTCAGAGTATACATCCTTTATAAATACATAACAAGTGATCACAATTTCGTCCACCAAAACCCTTTGGCAAGGTACGAGAAATTGGAAGTCCAGACTTAGTTATTCTTATCAATAATAATGAAGTTGAATCTTAATTCCACTTAGTTAACCTTTGCTAAAGCAAAGGAAAGTCAAGGGACTAATTAGTTTGACTTTCGAATCCTATTTATTTCCTAAGAAAAGGTTGGGATTATTGAAGTTCAGTTCAATTAGCAAAGATAACAGTTATCAATTATGTCAAGCTAAGATAACTCCTGAGTTACTGATTTCTTAACCAAGACCAAAAGGAAAAGAAACTAAATCTACTAGAATAAAAATTTCTTCAGATTGGGAATAATCAATAACATAAATAAAAGAAAGCAATATTAGCTGGAATACCTCAAATAACATTAATTCGAAAGAGTAATCTGTAACATAGAAGAATTCATAAACTGATTTGAAAAGCAAGTAATGAAAAAGGAATATTGAACCTGATAAGAAGATGAGATAAATTCCTAATTTCTAAAAATCCTAATCCTAAATCCTAAGAGAGAGGAGAGAGCCTCTCTCCCTAAAAACTACATCTAAAGCCTAAAATGTGAATTATCAAAGCTCCCTCATGAATGGATGCATTCTCCAACTTTATAGCCTCTAATATGTGTTCTCTGGGCCGAAAACTGGGTCAGAAACAGCCCAAAAGTCACTTCCAGTGCTTTCTGGTCCGTACAGGTTGCGGCCAAGTGACGCGGAGGCGTCATCCATGCGTCCGCGCGGATTGCTGTTCGCAGATGCGATGCGGACGCGTCATTCACGCGTTCGCGTCGCCTAACTTCGGGGTAGCTATGGAAAATTATATATCAAATCGAAGTCCCGGACGTTAGCTTTCCAACGCAACTGGAACCGCGTCGTTTGGACCTATGTAGCTAAAGTTATAGCCGTTTGAGTGCGAAGAGGTCAGGCTGGACAGCTTAGCAGTTTCTCCAACTTCTTGTATTCCTTCCACTTTTGCATGCTTCCTTTCCATCCTCCAAGCCATTCCTGCCCTATAATATCTGAAAACATTTAACACACATATCAAGGCATCTAATGGTAATAAGAGAGGATTAATAATAAGCAAATATAAGATCAAAGAAGCATGTTTTCAATCATAGCACAAAATCAGGAAGGAAAATGTAAAACATGCGAATTGTCTAAATAAGTGAGTAAAGAGTTGATAAAAACCACTCAATTGAGCATAAGATAAACCATAATATAGTGGTTTATCAAAGGTCCAAGGCTCTGAGCATCAATGATTAGGGAGGTCTGACATGATTAAAAGCTCAAAGAGTTGTTCGCCTAGTCATATGCTTGTGGTGTAATTGTGTCAAGTAATCCTTGAGACAGAGCAACAAGAGTCAAGATCAAGTGCATTTATCAGAGTATGCCCAAGGCTTTGAGCATCACTGTCTGGGTGTAACTGAAAGAAAAATCAGAACTTAAAGAGAGTTCTCCAGTTAAGTACTTGTGATATTTTTGTGTCAAGTAAATCTTGAGACAAAACATTTAAAGTCACGGCTAGGCTCAGGGTGCAAAGCACCCAAGAAAAGAAAATTAAAGGAAATTTGCTGTGTTCAAGGATTAAACTGAAGCATAAAATATTAGAAAATTCATAATATTATCCGAATTCTAATTCGGAATGGCAGTACCATTCTTCTGATTCAAAGGATAGTGAGATGCCAAACATATTCAGGATTGCAATTGTAAACCCCACTTCAAGAAGAGATATGAGCTTAATCGAACTCTCACTCTCATACAAATTCACATCCTAGGCCTATACTAGTTTTGGTTGCTTGAGGACAAGCAACAATTCAAGTTTGGTGTTGTCAAGATTTAATTATGTTTAGCCACTATGAATGCTACTTTGAGTTGTTTTCAATTTCTATTTATTTTAGGTAGCATTCGGATAGATTTGACAGAGTTTTGTGGCAGAAAAAGAATAAAACGAATGATGTTGTCAATTCCGACCTCCTTGCACTCAAACAAAAATAACTTGAGCTACAGAAGTTTAATTGACGGGATTCTAGTGGCATTAGAAAGCTAACTTCCAGAGCTTTCCAATGATATATAATAGTATACCCTTTTCTTCCATTTGATTCGACCTCCTCCACGCTAAACTTGAGGATTTCCAAGTTCAGCGTGGACTCAAAGGAAAACCAACGAAGAAGCCACTGTCTCCTCCACACTGAACTTGGAAATTCTCAAGTTCAGCATGGACCCAAGAAGAATGCCAAAGGAAACACTGCCTCCTCCACGCTGAGCTTGGGAATTTCCAAGTCTAGCGTGGACCTTAATGAATCAAGTGGTCCCCATGTACGTCCATAGGCTGCATGCAGAATTTATTTAATTTTTTATTAAACTTTTATTTTATTTATAATTAGAAAAAGATATTATTTAGTTTAGAAAATATATTTTACATTAATTAGGATTAGATATAAAAGGGAAAAGAATCAGCCCTTCGTACTCTCTTCTCTTCTACCTCATTCCGCAATTTACAGTTTAACGAATCCTAGTTTTTCTCTCTGAACTATGAGCAATTAAATCTCCATTGTTAAGGTTAGGGTCTCTGTCTATTGTATGGATTGATACTATTATTTTTCTATTTTAATTCATATACTGATTTATAATTCAAGAATTGTTTTCGTTCTTTATCTTATGAATTTGGGTGGAATGGAAGTATGACCCTTGTTCTAATTAAGTTCTTGTATAACTTGGAAAAGCTCTTTACTTGAACAACAGCTTGAAAACATATTCTCCTAAATTTCTAATTATCTGGACTTAACGGGATACGTGACATATAATCCTGTTATATTTGGGTAATTAGGATTTCTGTGGCATATAAACTAGAATTGTACTTCACCCTCTAATTGGAATTAAGTGACCAAGGAATTGGCGGTTGATGAATTTTAGAGGAGACTAAAAAGGTCTAAGGAATTAGGGTGTAGTCACATACAGTTTGCTATGAATTAAATCTTACATGATTAAAATAGTTAGTAAAAAAAAGTCAATCCAGAAAATAGATATCTCTAAAGCCTTAACTGTTTTCTCTAAATATATTTCACCTCAATTTACTGCTTGCTTTCTGATTTTCTGAATTTACTATTAATGCGTTTTAACTCTCAAAACACCATTTTCTGTTAGTCTAACTAAGTAAATCACTTAACCATTATTGCTTAATCTATTATTCCTCATGGGATCGACCCTCACTCACCTGAGATATTACTTAGTACGACCTGGTGCACTTGCCGGTTAGTTTGTGGTTGTAAATTCTGCACCAATAGGCTGTTGTACCATCTTTGAAAACAGACCCATCAATTTAGTTTTAGAAAATTAAAGGATGGATAGGAGGTTGCGAACGGATACTTTTCTCTATGAAGCTTACAACTTTTTTTCTAGACTTCGGGCCTCCTCTTATACGATGTATTAATCTTTATTGATTATATTTATATTACTCATTTAGTTTACGCTACGGGGCTTCCTCCTCCTCCTCCTCCTCCTCCTCCTCCTCCTTGATGTGTGGAAAACGATCCAACACAAAACTCACCGGCAAGTGTACCGGGTCGCATCAAGTAATAAAAACTCACGGGAGTGAGGTCGATCCCACAGGGATTGAAGGATTGAGCAATTTTAGTTTAGTGGTTGATTTGTCAAGCGAATCAAGTATTGGTTGAGTGGTTTATCTTTAACAGAAGCTAAATTGCTTGGAATGTAAAGGGAGAGGGGAGAATTGCAGTAAATTAAAGAGCAGGAAAGTAAAGGATGCTGAATCTTAAAGAACAAGAAATTAAATGACTGAAACTTAAAATGCAAGAAATGTAAATTGCAGTAACTTAAAGTGCAAGAAATATAAATTGCTTGAATAGAAAAGGGAATTGAGGATTGGGAATTCAGAATTTCAGCAAGGGAAAGTAAATTGCAACAATTAATAAAGCAGAAGAGGACTTGGAAGTAACTAAAATTCAAACAGAAATTGAAATTAAAGTGCAGCAGGGTTCACAAAAGAACCAACAAGGAAAATGGGATCTCAGGGCTCAAGAGACTAGATAGCAAAGTCTAGATCTCAATTACCTTCCCAGATCCAAGCCCACAAAGCAATTAACAAGAAATTGAAGAAGAAGCAGTAAAGGAATTGAAATTCAACTTAATTATGCAGAAGATGAATTAAAGAGATTTTGAATGGAGATTGAGACAGAATTTCCTCAATTCTTCACACCCAAAACTCAAAACAAGAAAAGTAAACAAGAACGAGGAAGAAGAGAGATCAATTCTCCTCCCTAATTCTCTGAAATCTCAGTGAAGTCTCTAAGAGAAAGTTCAAAAGCTCAAAATGAAAGTCAAAGTTCAAAAGAAAATTCAAAGTTCAAAAGTAAAGTAAAAGGTGAAAAGAAGGTCCTAATTACATCAAACTATCTCCTATTTATACACTTTCTATTCTTGGATCTTTGGGATTTGGATGGGCTTTTGATTTGGTGAAGAAATGAATTTTATTGGATTTTTAATCCAATTTTAGCCCATGAAGAATTAGCTTCCAGGAGGCTGCCCTGCCCTTGTGGAGGGCAGGGCAGAAAATTGATGCGTGCAGCCTTGGTGCGAGCGTGGTGCGTTGGTGTGTGCTGCAGGATGCTGCCCTGCCCTCGCGGAGGGCAGGGCAGAAATTTCTGGTGCGCCATTTTGGTGCCTGTGCGCGCTGCTGGTGCTGCCGAATGATGCCCTGGTGCGCCAGGTTGGTGCGCTGGCCGTGCCACAACAAAATCCTGCCCTGCCCTCGCGGAAGGCAGGGCAGTGTTTCCAAATTGAAGTCCCGTGTTCGAGACTTGGCCGATGCACACGCTACTATTTTTCCTTGGCTTTCTTGGCACCATAATGAGGCCTAGTTCCTTGCTTCCTCATTGTGCCGTGTTCGACTCTTGTGGCAAGCAAGGGTAAACTTTTTCCTTTGATTTATTTTCCATGAAGGCCCGATACTGCCCTTGTGGAGGGCAGGGCAAGGTTTTGCTCTTCTTTAATCCAAGGCACAATTTTGTGCTCTGCCCTTGTCGTGGGCAGGGCAGAGTTGCCTCATCAAGCCTTGTTTCCTTATGTTGCTGATGAGCGGATATTTTATACGCTTTTTGGGAGTAATTTCATGTAGATTTTAGCATGTTTCAGTTAGTTTTTAGTAGAATAATATTAGTTTTTAGGCAAAAATCATATTTCTGGACTTTACTATGAGTGTGTGTATTTTTCTGTGATTTCAGGTATTTTCTGGCTGAAATTGAGGGAGTTGAGCAAAAATCTGACTTAGGCTGAAAAAGGACTGCTGATGCTGTTGAATCCTGACCTCCCTGCACTCGAAATGAATTTTCTGGAGCTACAGGAGTCCAATTGGCGCGCTCTCAACGGCGTTGGAAAGTAGACATCCAGGGCTTTCCAGCAATATATAATAGTCCATACTTTGCACGAAATTAGACGACGCAACTTGGCGTTGAACGCCAAGTTCATGTTGCTGTCTGGAGTTAAACGCCAGAAAAACGTCATGATCCGGAGTTGAACGCCCAAAACACGTCATAACCTGGAGTTTGACGCCAAGAAAGGCCTCTACTCATGGATAGCTTTAGTCTCATCCCCAGCACACACCAAGTGGGCCCCAGAAGTGGATTTCTGCACCAATTATCTTAGTTTATTCATTTTCTGTAAACCTAGGTTACTAGTTTACTATTTAAACAACTTTTACAGACATTTCTTGTATCTCATGACATTTTCAGATCTGAATTACATACTTTGTGACGGCATGAGTCTCTAAACTCCATTGTTGGGGGTGAGGAGCTCTGCAGTGTCTCGATGATTTAATACAATTCCTTTGTTTTCCATTCAAACACGCTTGTTCTTATCTAAGATGTTTATTCGCGCTTAATTGTGAAGAAGGTGATGATCCGTGACACTCATCACCTTCCTCAATCCATGAACGTGTGCCTGACAACCACCTCCATTCTACATCAGACTGAATGAATATCTCTTAGATTCCCCAACAGAATCTTCGTGGTATAAGCTAGATAGATGGCGGCATTCATGAGAATCCGGAAAGTCTAAACCTTGTCTGTGGTATTCCGAGTAGGATTCCGGGATTGAATGACTGTGACGTGCTTCAAACTCCTGAGGGCTGGGCGTTAGTGACAGACGCAAAAGAATCAATGGATTCTATTCCAACCTGATTGAGAACCGACGGATGATTAGCCGTGCTGTGACAGAGCATAGGAACATTTTCACTGAGAGGATGGGAAGTAGCCACTGACAACGGTGACACCCTACATAGAGCTTGCCATGGAAGGAGCCTTGCGTGTGTTGAAGGATTTCAAGGAAGAGTTGAAGTTCAAAGGACAAAGCATCTCCAAAACTCCAACATATTCCCCAGTACTGCACAACAAGTAACGCTAGTATTCTTTATTATTTCAACTTACAATTTTAAATAGTTTGGCTTTTTACAACTAAATCTAAATAACTTTATTGGCATCCTGACTAAGATTAATAAAATAAGTATTGATTGCTTCAAACCAATAATCTCCGTGGGATCGACCCTTACTCACGTAAGGTATTACTTGGACGACCCAGTGCACTTGCTGGTTAGTTGTGCGAATCACAAATTCGTGCACCAAGTTTTTGGTGCCGTTGCCGGGGATTATTGAGTTTGAACAATTGAAGGCATATTTTATTTCTTAGATTAGGAATAATTTGTTTTTATAGAGTCATTAAATTCTGATAGGATAGTTTCTTTTCAAAAATTTCTTTTCAAAAAAAATTATTTTTCTTAATTAATTGTTAATTTTTCGTGAGTTTAGTGTCTTATTTTAAGTTTGGTGTTAATTGCATATTTGATATTTTTCTTTAAATTTTCGAACTTGTGTCCTTTGTTCTTCATTGATCTTCAAGTTGTTCTTGGTTATTTTTCTTGTTTGATCTTGAGTTTTTCTTGTTTTGTGTCTTTTCTTGTTTTTCTTGTGCTTTTTCAAAACATTAAATTTCAAAAATTATACTTTTATCCACAAAAATAATATATCTTTAAAATACATTACATTTTTAACTCAGTTGGTTATAGCGTTGGCTTATGTTCTTGGCAATTGGGCACCAGTTCTTTTGAAAATCTTTTTCAAAAATAATTTTTCTTGATTTAATCTGTGCCAAACTTTAAGTTTGGTGTTTTCTTGTTAATTTTGATATAATTTTCGAAAATTTTATTAAAGTTTTCTAAAAATTTTAAGTTTGGTGTTCTTCCTTTTTGTTCTTGGTGTTCTTGTCAATCTTCAAGGTGTTCTTGAGTTTTTCTTATGTCTTGATCTTAAAATTTTTAAGTTTGGTGTTCCTTGGTGTTTTCCCTCCAAAAATTTTCGAAAATAAGGAGCACTAGATCTAAAAATTTTAAGTCTTGTGTCTTTTGTGTGTTTTTCTCTTTCATCATAAAATCCAAAATTCAAAAAAAAATTTATATTTTCTAACTAATTTTGAACTACTTTTTCGAAATATTTCCGATTTTAATTTCAAATTTTTCGAAAAAATTTTTCAAAGAAAAAAAAATATATTTTTAACTTCTTTTTATATATTTTGTTTTTACTTATTCCATTTTTCTAAATCAACATATAAATTATCTCTTATAATCCAATATGGAAGCAAGTAGGAATGAACAGTCCAAGAGGACTCTGGGGTCATATGCTAACCCCACTACTGCTTCATATGGGAGTAGTATCTGTATACCCTCCATTGGAGTTAGTAGCTTTGAGCTGAATCCTCAGCTCATTATCATGGTGCAGCAAAACTGCCAGTATTCTGGTCTTCCACACGAAGAACCTACAGAGTTTCTGGCATAATTTCTGCAAATTACTGATACAGTACATGATAAGGAAGTAGATCAGGATGTCTACAGATTATTACTGTTTCCATTTGCTGTAAAAGATCAAGCTAAAAGGTGGTTAAATAACCAGCCTAAGAACAGCATAAAAACATGGAAACAGCTGTCAGAAAAATTCCTGAATCACTATTTCCCTCCAAAACGGATGACACAGCTAAGGCTAAGCATCCAAGGCTTCAAACAAGGAGATAATGAATCCCTTTATGACGCCTGGGAGAGATACAGAGAGATGCTAAGAAAATGCCCCTCTGAAATGTTTTCAGAGTGGGTGCAATTAGACATCTTCTACTATGGGCTTACAGAAAAAGCTCAGATTTCTCTAGACCACTCAGCTGGTGGATCTATACATATGAGAAAAATAATTGAAGAAGCTCAAGAGCTTATTGATACAGTTGCCAGAAATCAGCATCTGTACCTAAGCAGTGAATCTTCCATGAGAGATGAAGCTAAAACAGTAACTGCTGAACTCAGTCCTATAGATCAGGCTAATGAATTCAATCAGCAATTAGACTTTCTAACTCAGCAGCTAGCTGAATTCAAGGAAATATTACAGGAAACAAGAATGGCTAACAGGAATATGGAAGTGCAATTAAAGCAGACAGAAAAGCAACTATCAAAACAAATAGCAGAAGAATGCCAAGCAGTTCAATTAAGAAGTGGGAAAACATTAAATACCTCACTTCAAAGCAGCAGGAAGCCAAGAAATGAACAGATGTCTACTCAAAATCCCTCTGAGGACAATCAGAGCCCAGAGAGGAATGATGCTGGCGCTGAACGCCCAGACCATGCTCATTCCTGGCGTTCAACGCCAGAAACAAGCATGTATCCGGCGTTGAACGCCCAAAGGGAACATGGTTCTGGCGTTCAAACGCCAGTAACAAGCAAGGAGGTGGCGTTTAACGCCACCCCAGCTTCCACCCCTGGTATTCAAACGCCAGTGGGTGATCAGTCACATACAAGTGCTGATAACAACCCTTCTAAAAAGGCTTCCCAACCCACTTCTGTAGGTAATAAACCTGCAGCAACTAAGGTTGAGGAATACAAAGCCAAGATGCCTTATCCTCAAAAACTCCGCCAAGCGGAACAGGATAAGCAATTTGCCCGCTTTGCAGACTATCTCAGGACTCTTGAAATAAAGATTCCGTTTGCAGAAGCACTTGAGCAAATACCATCTTATGCTAAGTTCATGAAAGAAATCTTAAGTCATAAGAAGGATTGGAGGGAAACTGAAAAAGTTTACCTCACTGAAGAATGCAGTGCAGTCATTCTGAAAAGCTTACCTGAGAAGCTTAAAGATCCTGGGAGCTTTATGATACCATGCACATTAGAGGGTGCTTGTACCAAGCAAGCTTTATGTGATCTTGGGGCAAGTATCAATCTAATACCTGCATCTACTATCAGAAAGCTTGGTTTGACTGAAGAAATCAAACCAACCAGGATATGTCTTCAACTTGCTGATGGCTCCATTAAATACCCATCAGGCATGATTGAAGACATGATTGTCAAGGTTGGGCCATTTGCCTTTCCTACTGACTTTGTGGTGCTGGAAATGGAGGAGCACAAGAGTGCAACTCTCATTCTAGGAAGACCTTTCCTAGCAACTGGCCGAACCCTCATTGATGTCCAAAAAGGGGAAGTAACTTTGAGAGTCAATGAGGAGGAATTTAAGCTGAATGTTGTCAAAGCCATGCAACATCCAGACACCCCAAATGACTGCATGAGTGTTGATATTATTGACTCTCTGGTAAGAGAGGTCAATATGGCTGAGAGTCTCGAATCAGAGCTAGAGGACATCTTTAAAGATGTTCAGCCTGATTTGGAGGAATCAGAGAAGATAATAGAACCTCTGAAGATCCCTCAAGAAGAGGAGAAACCTCCAAAACCCGAGCTCAAATCATTACCACCATCCCTGAAATATGCATTTCTAGGAGAAGGTGATACCTTTCCTGTAATTATAAGTTCTACCTTAGAACCACAGGAAGAGGAAGCACTAATTCAAGTGCTAAGGACACACAAGACAGCTCTTGGGTGGTCCATCAGTGATCTTAAGGGCATTAGCCCAGCCAGATGCATGCACAAGATCTTACTGGAGGATGACGCCAAGCCAGTGGTTCAACCACAAAGGCGGCTAAATCCAGCTATGAAAGAAGTGGTGCAGAAAGAGGTCACTAAATTACTAGAGGCTGGGATTATTTATCCTATTTCTGACAGCCCCTGGGTGAGCCCTGTCCAAGTTGTCCCTAAGAAAGGTGGCATGACAGTGGTTCATAATAAAAAAAATGAACTGGTTCCTACAAGGACAGTTACAGGGTGGCGTATGTGCATTGATTACAGAAGGCTCAATACAGCCACCAGAAAGGATCATTTTCCTTTACCATTCATAGACCAAATGCTAGAAAGACTAGCAGGTCATGAATACTACTGCTTCCTGGATAGATATTCAGGTTATAATCAAATTGCAGTAGATCCCCAGGATCAGGAGAAAACGGCATTCACATGCCCATCTGGAGTATTTGCATATAGAAGGATGCCATTTGGCCTGTGCAATGCACCTGCAACCTTTCAAAGGTGCATGCTCTCAATTTTCTCTGATATGGTGGAAAAATTCCTGGAAGTCTTCATGGATGACTTTTCAGTATTTGGAGACTCATTCAGCTCCTGCCTTAACCATTTAGCACTTGTTCTGAAAAGATGCCAAGAGACTAACCTGGTTTTAAACTGGGAAAAATGTCACTTTATGGTGACTGAAGGAATTGTCCTTGGGCACAAAATTTCGAACAAGGGAATAGAGGTGGATCAAGCTAAGGTAGAAGTAATTGAAAAATTACCACCACCTGCTAATGTTAAGGCAATCAGAAGCTTTCTGGGGCATGCAGGATTCTATAGGAGGTTTATAAAGGATTTTTCAAAAATCGCCAAACCTCTGAGCAACCTGCTAGCTGCTGACACGCCATTTATCTTTGATAAAGAGTGTCTGCAGGCATTTGAGACTCTGAAGGCTAAATTGGTTACAGCACCAATCATCTCTGCACCAGACTGGACATTACCATTTGAATTGATGTGTGATGCCAGTGACCATGCCATTGGTGCAGTGCTGGGACAAAGGCATGACAAGCTTCTGCACGTCATTTATTATGCTAGCCGTGTTCTAAATGATGCACAGAAGAATTACACAACCACAGAAAAAGAGCTACTTGCAGTGGTTTACGCCATTGACAAATTCAGATCCTATTTAGTAGGATCAAAAGTGATTGTGTACACTGATCATGCTGCTCTTAAATATATACTCACAAAGCAGGATTCAAAACCCAGACTCATCAGATGGGTGTTGCTTCTGCAAGAGTTTGATATAGAAATAAGAGACAGAAAAGGGACAGAGAATCAAGTAGCAGATCATTTGTCCCGAATAGAGCCAGTAGAAGGGGCGTCCCTCCCTCTCACTGAGATCTCTGAAACTTTTCCGGATGAGCAACTCTTTGCCGTCCAGGAAGTGCCATGGTTTGCAGACATTGCAAACTACAAGGCAGTGAGATTCATACCCAAAGAGTACAGTAGGGTGCAATCAAAAAAATTAATCACAGATGCAAAGTACTATCTTTGGGATGAACCATATCTCTTCAAGAGATGTGCAGACGGAGTAATCCGTAGATGTGTGCCTAAGGAAGAAGCACAAAAGATTTTATGGCACTGCCATGGATCACAATATGGAGGACATTTTGGAAGTGAGCGAACAGCCACAAGAGTCCTCCAAAGTGGCTTCTACTGGCCTACTCTCTATAAAGATTCCCGAGCATTTGTGCTTAATTGTGACAGTTGCCAAAGATCAGGCAACCTACCTCACAGTTATGCCATGCCTCAACAAGGAATCTTGGAGATTGAGTTGTTTGATGTATGGGGCATTGACTTCATGGGACCCTTCCCACCATCATACTCAAACAATTATATTCTGGTGGCAGTGGATTATGTATCCAAATGGGTGGAGGCTATTGCAACACCCACTAATGACACTAAAACAGTGTTAAAATTCCTCCAGAAACATATTTTCAGCAGATTTGGTATCCCTAGAGTGTTAATCAGTGATGGGGGCACTCATTTCTGCAATAAACAGCTTTACTCTGCTCTGGTACGTTATGGAGTTAACCACAGAGTGGCTACTCCATATCACCCACAAACTAATGGGCAAGCTGAAGTCTCAAATAGAGAACTTAAAAGAATCATAGAACGGACTGTAATTAACCGTAGAAAGGATTGGGCAAGAAGCTTGGATGATGCTCTGTGGGCATACAGAACAGCATTCAAGACCCCCATAGGGACCTCTCCATACCAGCTTGTGTATGGAAAGGCATGTCACTTGCCAGTGGAACTAGAACACAAGGCCTACTGGGCAACCAGATTCCTGAACCTTGATGCCAAGTTAGCTAGAGAAAGACGATTGCTCCAGTTGAATGAGCTAGAGGAATTTAGACTCAATGCTTTCGAGAATGCAAAAATCTACAAAGAGAAAGCAAAAAGGTGGCATGATAAGAAATTGTCATCAAGAGTCTTTGAGTCAGGACAGAAAGTTCTGCTATTTAATTCAAGGCTCAAATTATTCCCTGGGAAACTAAAATCCCGGTGGAGAGGTCCATATGTAATCACAAGCGTATCACCATATGGATACATAGAACTTCAGGATAGTGACTCTAACAAAAAGTTTATTGTTAATGGACAAAGAGTTAAACACTATCTTAAAGGTAATTTCGAGCAAGAATGCTCAAGACTGAGACTTAATTGAAGATCAGTGATAGTCCAGCTAATGACATTAAAGAAGCGCTTGCTGGGAGGCAACCCAGCCATTTCATAAGTTTATTTACTAATTAAATAAATTTTCTTTTCTTTACAGGTTTAAGTTCAAGTATCTTCAAAGGTGAAATAGCAATTGGTTGAAGTCACAGAGTTACAGGGAAATTTGGAAGCTCACTGGCGTGAGAAAACCAGTAAGAAACACTTTGGGCGTTAAACGCCCAAAAGAAGCACCCACTGGGCGTTTAACGCCAGTAAGGGTAGCCTTCTAGGCGTTAAACGCCAGAAAGGAGCATCTTCTGGGCGTTAAACGCCAGAAAGATGCACCTTCTGGGCGTTTAACGCCAGTCTGCTAGCATCCTGGGCGTTCAGAAAAACGCCCAGTGACAAAGGACTTCCTGGCGTTCAACGCCAGAAAGAAGCACCAGATGGGCGTTGAACGCCCAGGAGAAGCAACTATTGGGCGTTAAACGCCCAAAACATGCATCGTTTGGGCGTTTAACGCCAAGATGGTGGGAGGAGGTAAAACTCGTTTTTCTTTATAATTTCTCTAAATTTTTATGTTTCAATTCATGATTTCTTGCATAAACATGTTTCAAATTGTCATCCCTCAAATCAAATTAGTTTTCTAAAAATCCTAATTTCTAAAATCCCTTTTTCAAAAATATTAAATATATCTTAATCCATAAAGCCAAATGGCTTTCCAATCCAATCCATCATCTTTTCAAATTTGTTTTCAACACATCAATTATATTTTTTTAAAATTCTTTTCAAAATTAAATTTCAAATCTATCTTTTAAATTATAATTCATATCTTTTTCTTTTCAAAGTTATATCTTTTTCTGATCATATCTTTTAAAATCATATCTTCTATCTTATCTCTTTCTTATTTTTTTCGAAAATTTCCCACCCCCTCCCTATATATTGTATTCGGCGCCCTCCTCATCTTCACCATCCAACACTTGCTCTCCTTCTATCCCTCTTCTTTCTTCTCTTTTGCTTGAGGACAAGCAAACCTCTAAGTTTGGTGTGTTTTATCCGTGATCACAAAAACATACCCACTAAAGATCATGGCTCCTAAAGGAAAACAACCCAACCCAAGAGGCAAGAAAGAAAGTACTCCAAAGCCACTTTGGAATCAAGGGAAGTTCTTAACTAAAGAACATTCAGACCATTACTACAAGATAATGAGTCACAGATCTGTGATCCCGGAAGTCAGATTTGATCTGAAAGAAGATGAATATCCGGAGATCCAAGAGCAAATTCGAAACAGGAATTGGGAAATTCTGGCCAATCCTGAAACGAAAGTGGGAAGGAACATGGTTCAGGAATTTTATGCTAATCTATGGCAGACAGAAAGGCAAAGAATAATTGGAGCTGCTCTCTTTGACCATCGGACTGTAGTCAGAGGAAAGATCATTCATACCAATTCTGACAAGATCAGGGAGATATTTAAGCTCCCCCAACTGAAAGATGACCCAGACTCCTTTAATAGGAGAATGATGAGGGTTAATAAAGGGCTGGACAAGGTTCTGGAGGACATATGCATCCCTGGAGCCAAGTGGACCACCAGCACGACTGGCATCCCAGTTCAACTCAAAAGGGAAGATCTGAAACCAGTAGCCAGAGGTTGGCTGGATTTCGTAGGGCGTTCCATACTGCCCACCAGCAACCGTTCTGAGGTTACTATTAAAAGAGCAGTAATGATTCACTGCATCATGTTGGGAAAAGAAGTGGAAGTCCATCAGCTGATCTCCTGTGAGCTATATAAAATAGCAAATAGGAATTCTAAGGACGCCAAATTGGCTTATCCAAGCCTAATTTCTATGCTTTGCAAAGATGCTGGAGTAAAGATGGGAATAACTGAATATATCCTAATTGAAAAGCCCATTACTGGAACATCAATGGTCAGACAACAGCAACAAGATGATTCAACCAAGAGGAGAGCACAAGAAGCCCTCCCAGAACTGCCCCAATTCGAATATTGGGAACATCTTGAGGCTTCTATTTCCAGATTACAAGAAGCTATGGACCAAATAAAGGAAGAACAGAATAATCAAAGTAGCATGATTTGTAAACTGCTCAAGGAACAGGAGGAGCAAGGGCGTGATCTAAGGGAGCTGAAGCGCCAAAAATTAATCCTTGAACAACACCCCACAGATTAGAGGAACACCTACTCCTCAAAACAACAGGTTGCTGAGTTCCAATTTTTCTGCTTTAGCTTAGTGATAGTATTATTATAAAAATTCACCTTAGGAGATATTTAGTAGTAATTAGGATGTCTATTTTGATTTTATTTCCAATTAAGCTATAATTTATTTTTCTCATCATCATCAGGCATAAATAAAGTAGTAAATTTTTTTTTTTTAGAATAAAGAAGTAATCTATATTTTTCGAGTTCTTAATAATAAAAATTATAATTAATCATATGTGGTGGCAATACTTTTTGTTCTCTGAATGAATGCTTGAACAGTGCATAATATGTACTTTGAATTTGATGAATATTGGCTCCTGAAAGGATGAGGAACACGAAAAATATTATTGATGATCTGAAAAATCATGAAATTGATTCTTGAAGCAAGAAAAAGCAGTCAAAAAAAAAAGCCATGAGCACTAAGTAAGAGTAAAAAGGATCCAAGGCTTTGAGCATCAATGGATAGGAGGGCCCAAGGAAATAAAATCCAGGCCTAAGCGGCTAAACCAAGCTGTCCCTAACCATGTGCTTGTGGCATGCAGGTTCAAGTTACAAACTTGAGACTGAGTGGTTAAAGTCGTGATCCAAGGCAAACAGAGTGTGCTTAAGAGCTCTGGATACCTCTGACTGGGGACTTTAGCAAAGCTAAGTCACAATCTGAAAAGGTTCACCTAGTCATGTGTCTGTGGCATTTATGTATCCGGTGGTAATACTGGAAAACAAAATGCTTAGGGCCACAGCCAAGACTCATAAAATAACTGTGTTCAAGAATCAACATACTACACTAGGAGAGTCAATAATACTATCTGAATTTTGAGTTCCTAAGGATGCCAATCATTCTGAAATTCAAAAGATACAGGGAGATGCCAAAACTGTTCAGAGACAAAAAGCTACAAGCCCCGCTCATCTAATAAGAATCTGAGCTTCATTTAAAACTCTAGAATATTATTACTTCTTTATTTCTGTTAAAACCTATTTTATTTATCTAGTTGCTTGAGGACAAGCAACAGTTTAAGTTTGGTGTTGTGATGAGCGGATATTTTATACGCTTTTTGGGAGTAATTTCATGTAGATTTTAGCATGTTTCAGTTAGTTTTTAGTAGAATAATATTAGTTTTTAGGCAAAAATCATATTTCTGGACTTTACTATGAGTGTGTGTATTTTTCTGTGATTTCAGGTATTTTCTGGCTGAAATTGAGGGAGTTGAGCAAAAATCTGACTTAGGCTGAAAAAGGACTGCTGATGCTGTTGGATCCTGACCTCCCTGCACTCGAAATAGATTTTCTGGAGCTACAGGAGTCCAATTGGCGCGCTCTCAACGGCGTTGGAAAGTAGACATCCAGGGCTTTCCAGCAATATATAATAGTCCATACTTTGCGCGAAATTAGACGACGCAACTTGGCGTTGAACGCCAAGTTCATGTTGCTGTCTGGAGTTAAACGCCAGAAAAACGTCATGATCCGGAGTTGAACGCCCAAAACACGTCATAACCTGGAGTTTGACGCCAAGAAAGGCCTCTACTCGTGGATAGCTTTAGTCTCAGCCCCAGCACACACCAAGTGGGCCCCAGAAGTGGATTTCTGCACCAATTATCTTAGTTTATTCATTTTCTGTAAACCTAGGTTACTAGTTTACTATTTAAACAACTTTTACAGACATTTCTTGTATCTCATGACATTTTCAGATCTGAATTACATACTTTGTGACGGCATGAGTCTCTAAACTCCATTGTTGGGGGTGAGGAGCTCTGCAGCGTCTCGATGATTTAATACAATTCCTTTGTTTTCCATTCAAACACGCTTGTTCTTATCTAAGATGTTTATTCGCGCTTAATTGTGAAGAAGGTGATGATCCGTGACACTCATCACCTTCCTCAATCCATGAACGTGTGCCTGACAACCACCTCCGTTCTACATCAGACTGAATGAATATCTCTTAGATTCCCCAACAGAATCTTCGTGGTTGTAAGCTAGATAGATGGCGGCATTCATGAGAATCCGGAAAGTCTAAACCTTGTCTGTGGTATTCCGAGTAGGATTCCGGGATTGAATGACTGTGACGTGCTTCAAACTCCTGAGGGCTGGGCGTTAGTGACAGACGCAAAAGAATCAATGGATTCTATTCCAACCTGATTGAGAACCGACAGATGATTAGCCGTGCTGTGACAGAGCATAGGAACGTTTTCACTGAGAGGATGGGAAGTAGCCACTGACAACGGTGACACCCTACATAGAGCTTGCCATGGAAGGAGCCTTGCGTGTGTTGAAGGATTTCAAGGAAGAGTTGAAGTTCAAAGGACAAAGCATCTCCAAAACTCCAACATATTCCCCAGTATTGCACAACAAGTAACGCTAGTATTCTTTATTATTTCAACTTACAATTTTAAATAGTTTAGCTTTTTACAACTAAATCTAAATAACTTTATTGGCATCCTGACTAAGATTAATAAAATAAGTATTGATTGCTTCAAACCAATAATCTCCGTGGGATCGACCCTTACTCACGTAAGGTATTACTTGGACGACCCAGTGCACTTGCTGGTTAGTTGTGCGAATCACAAATTCGTGCACCAGTTGCCCTCCTAGAGGGCAGTGTGCCCTTGTGGAGGGCAATACTTGCATTCCTCCTTTATGCGCCACGCCTTTTTCTCCTTTGGCCACACTTTCTTAGGCCACGCTTTCTCTTTTCTTCTTTTCTTCACCTACAATCAACCAAAATAACCACTCAAAGTATCACTAAATTCACAAGGCTTATAAATCAATTAAAAATCAATTAAATTCAGCGCAAACCTTATGAGTTAACATTAATTTCATGGTGGTTGTTTGATTTAAAGAAGTTGTGCATTTTCATTCCAAATCACTTACTTAGGATGCAAGAAAGTGCATAAAGACTAATAAAACAAGTGAAATTAGCTTGAAAAATGGGTATATGATGACTTGTCATCACTCCTCCTCCGTTTTTCTTTTATTTAAATTTCTTTTATCTCCTCCTTCCTTTTCTTCTTCCTCCTCCATCATCATTATCGTCATCACCAACAATACCAATATTTTGCTAACATCTTTATTGATTCTGATTCTATGTGGTGATCGAATGAACCAAAAATATTATCAAAACAAAACCATTGTATAATACCAAATGAACCGAAAATGGTCTATTATATAAATTCAAATTCAGAAACACCTACGTCTCGAATGAACCGAAAATATTATCAAAACGAAACCATTGTATAATACCAAATGAATCGAAAATTGTCCATTATATAAATTCGAATTCAGAAACACTTGCATCTCGAATGAACAAAAAATTATCTCGAAACAAAACCATTGTATAATACTAAATGAACCGAAAATTGTCTATTATATAAATTCGAATTCAATGATAACGATAACGACGATACGTATTAGAAGAAGACAATGGCGATAACGATGATGATGATGATGGAGAAGAAGGATGAAAAGGAAGGAGGAGACGAAATTCCAATAGGAGGAGGAGGAGGAAGAGGAAGAGGTGTTGTTGGTGACGATGGTAAAGAAATTGAAAAATAATTAAAAAAAGGTGGAGAAGAAGAAGATGTAGCATCCAGAGTGAAGAAGAAAAAGAAAAAGAAGCGCAAGAAAGAAGAAAATGGAAAAAAAAATGCGTAATTTAAATCAATTGAATGTACAGAATTACTCTATATTTATATTACTATTTTTTTATATTTTTTTGTCAAAAAAAATGTTTTTATTTTAACTTTTTTTACTAATTCTTTAATGCTACAAAAGAATTCCAAAAGTAAATTTTTTAAAATATTTTGCTAAATAGTTATATAATTTATTATCTTATTAGAATATCTTACATAATTCTACAGTTTATTATTAATTTATTATATAATAGTAATCAATAAAAATATGTATGAAAACTGTTATATAAATGAATTATTAATAGGCTAATAGCACGCCGCTGTAGCTAGTGCATATGTTAGACAAAGAAGTCCAAAATTATCGGAAATTTTGCTGGCTCTTGTTAGAGAAACTTTTTATTTTATTTTTGTGATAATATTACAACACGTGGTTTGCAGACATGCCTTGTTTTCTGGTTGTCGCTTTCTGTTCTCCAATTCAGATAAGGTACCTGAATCTATGCAGTTGTATTAATATATAACTGGATCCACGTGCCGCCAAATGACATGTCACATTTAACTCACCTAATGAATAATATTGACATGTCACAAACTCAACAGTTTTGATCAAAGCATAATGTTCGCTTATTCCTTAATCCTGTGCCGGCCAAACAAAACAATATTCCTGTTTATCTTATTATTGTACTTTTATGTTATTTTAACCTTTTTTTAACGACTTTATTATTGTACTTTTAAGTTATTTTATCCTCTTTTAATGAGTTTAACCGTTGTTCACAGAGCATGTAAAAGAATTGCATTATCATGGATTTTAAATTTTTGTTATTGACCAGCTCTACAAGTAGGTCTTCAATTAGGAGTGTTCAAACCCAAACTGATTTAAATTAAACTGTTCATCCAATTTAATTCAAATTGAAAACCGATTAAAACCGCACTAATTCGAATTTAATTGAATTTTATCTTTTGCAAACCGCTAGATCGGATCTATTTTTTATAACCGATCCAATACAATCTAAACTGCATAATGTGCTATAATATTATTATTTTATTATTATATTTATAATTATACTTATAACATATTTAATTTGTTATACACTTTTCTATTATTCATGTACTATTATTATTATTTAATAAATATTTTATGTTCAAAATATTATTTATTTATTTATTTTAACTAACCTATAATTTTATTTTTATTGCTATGTTATCGTTGGCTTTTTAAAATATTGTTAAGAGTTGTTATGTCATTGTTGGTTATTTAAAATTTGATAATGAGACTTGTTATATGTATTTAATTTTTTTAGTTAAAAAATCGCAAATCCAAACTGCTTGTAATCGGATCGGATCGGATCAAATTTCCAAAAATAGTTCATCTAATCTAAACCGCACCGCACATAAATTAAGCGTTTGGATCGGATGACTTTTTCCCTTAAAACCGAACAAAACCGCACCGCGAACGCCCTATCTCCAACTGGGTATATCATTTTTTTATCTTTTTATTTATAATACTTCTAATTGTATTTAAGTTTATTTTTATTAATTAGATCAAACTCAGTTGTACTCTCTTTATAACTCAATTATATTCATTATATTACTTTTTTTTAAGACAATCTTATCCTTAGGGTTTTAAAAAGAAAAAAAATAATTCTATTTTTATTTTTATTTTTATTTTTATTTAAACAAACTAATCTATTGCATTCAAAAAGATATATATTCTACTAAGATTCTATCGTTTAAAATAAAATCTCATAGTGATAATCCAATATAAATTTTGTCTTTCAATAACTGAATTCAATTTGGCTTGGTAGATAAAATTCAAAACAAGCACTTTTTGAGCAAATTTAATTTAAATTGAATTTGGACTTGGACTATACACATCCAAGCGAGTCTTAACTCTGAAATAGAAAGCAACAGCTCTTCCTCTACCTCCAACAGTGCTTATCAAATTTATCATCCCATCCATTTGAGTTTTATTTAAAGAAAAATTTTTATAGTATCTCTGAGTTTGATAGATGAAGGACTAATTTATTACCAATTTAAGTTCTATTTAAAGGAAAATTTTCATGTTAGTAGGATATGTCAAGATAAACAATCCATATCGTGCTACCTAAATTTTGATAAATATAATACAAAAACTTTAATTCTAGCATATGAAAAAAAAAAAAAAAAACACCAGCATAGCTGAAATTATTCCTCAACCACACTCTCTGAATTGATACTTTTTTTTTTTGTTTTGTTTTGGTCGGTAACTTGTTTTTGTTTAATACACATTTTGTGGGGTACTGATTTTCGTTGGCCCCATCCCAACCAATTTGAACCCACTTATTTATAGGGTAGAATTAATAGGATGTTGTTGGACATTGACAACTTTAAAGTTTAAATCGATTCTTAAATTATTAGATAGAAATATAGAGATGAAGATATAGTAATTTGTCTAGTTTTGTTTGATTATTTCTACTATGAAAAAATTGTGTGTTCTTATATTTATCTATCTTATTATATATTAAAACAATATTCAAACACAATTTTTATTATGACAAAAATAAATACACGGGGATGATACGCAGAATTTATAAGGATTGAGTTTAATGTGATTCTTATTATATGGTACTCTACTATCCCAACCTTCACATCAATCAATATAATGCATAATTACAAAATTTCAACATCAAGAATCTTTTCCATTTTCTCTTTTTTCCAATAAGTATAACGTGTGTATTTTGTATTTGTCGGCAGAAACTAGAATGTGATCTAGTGAACAAGGCTAAGTCCATTACGAATCAAGACTATAATGTGTATATCTTTTTATATTTATACTTAAGTTAAAAATTAATTTAACCTTTGAATTTTTTCTCGTTAATAATTTCGGTTATTGAGTTTTGAAACTGATTAATTTGGTTTAGTTTTATAGCTGTGACTTGTAAATTAAGTTAGTACGTATCGCATATTTCGTCTCTTGATATCGTTAATATGATGTTGATACTGAATAAATCATTATATGTAACCTATTACAAAATTGGGTACGTCCCAGATGCATGATACGTGACAATTGGCACAACACATCAGCAATTCGGTTTTGTGCCATGTAAATGAGACCAAATAATATACCACTAATGACGTCTAGAGTCTAGACATAGTGCTATGTTAAATGTCACATGTTAATAAATTATTAATTGAGATATAATATGTTAATT
The DNA here is from genome assembly GCF_003086295.3 of Arachis hypogaea. NCBI lineage: Eukaryota > Viridiplantae > Streptophyta > Magnoliopsida > Fabales > Fabaceae > Arachis > Arachis hypogaea. Next base: position 24,146,811 of record NC_092044.1, on the reverse strand, counting down.
ATTTTGTGACATATGATATTAATTTAATTATCATATCATTATATCATGTGATATTTTATATGACATATTATTTAACTAATGAAAAATCGATTTGATCAGCAATTATATTTTTAGGACTAATATAACTAATAAAATTTTTTGGAACAAACTATTTTTTAAAAACGAATTTAGGTATTAACCCTCAAGACATAATATGCATAAGAGAATAAGTTGGTTTACAGTTATGAAATTTAAGACCAAACGAGATCAATTTAAAAATCTAAGGAGAACGTTGATTGAAGAGCAAGTTGATTAGCGAATAAATAACTAGGCCATTTAGTATGACTATGCTACGATATTTTAAAATGTATTGTTAAAATTAAAGTAACGTTTTTTTATTATTAAATATCGTTTTTTTTAAATATTGCTAAAAATATTACTAAAATATAAAAAAATACGACTTTAATTTTAATAATACTTACATATCTACATAATTACTATATCATAACCATACTAAAATCCACCTATATAAATATTTATGGGTCAAATTGATTATTATGTAATTTTTTTTTTAATTTTTTGGTTTGAACATAGCATCTATATTTTATTTCAGAATCCCATTTTTGAATAGAGCATAGGCCCAAATTTAGGATTTGGATGTCAAAAACAAAAGATCTATAGTACACCAAAAAGAAAAAAATGAAAGATCTATAAGCTTTCTTACCCAGAAATTATATTTGAAGTGTTCAATGACAAAAATTTGACGGCATATCATGATCCTCTCAAACCCCCGCCAACAAATGATCATTGCATGGCAAAGCAAGGCCCATATCTAGGTTGACAAGTATACCTTGCTAGAAGGTGCTTCAGGGTTCAATTTCTAGCTATGACTACGGGTTATATGGAATTCATGGAGAAGAGAAAGAGATGTGAGTATTAAGATGTATCTTGACCCAAAAAAATATTTAAATGGTGTGGCTGAGATAGTGTACGAGTAATAAACATATTTTATCTCATAAATAGCCACACTAAGGACCAAAGTTTGATTTTCAACAGTAACTTGTTTGTGATGAAAAAGAACCTTTAATATGTGTGAGTGGATTAGTATGTCAGTGTGTATGTGAAGAACCGAAGATTGATGGTTTAGAAGTTATAATAAATTCTTGTTGTAAGTATAGTTACTAAACCAAGCAATCAACCTTTCTTACAAACATTTTGGTTGTCACAAGTAACAAACCCCTAAATAAATTGATAACCGAAGTATTTAAACCTCGGATCGTCTTCTCAAGGAATTGCAGGGAGGTATGACTTATTATTGGCTATGAAAAAAGGTAAAATTTTGGAGGTTTTGAGAATGAGGAACAAGTATGATAAATGATAAGCGAAATAAATAAATAACTTATAAAATAAACTCTTGGCAAGATATGAAAATTCGGAAGTCCTATCCTAGTTACTCCTATAAGAATGGAAGTTAATCCCACTTAGTTAACCTTTGCGTAAGCAAGGGAAAGTCCAGTGAACCAATTGGTTAGATTTCCCAAGTCCTAGCCAAATCCTAAGGAAAGACTAGAGTTAGTGAAATTCCAGTTAATTAGCCGACATAACAATCAATCATGAATAGTTGAGAACATGAGAGCTTCCAGTTAATCAATTAAAGCCAATAGTAAATAATCTAAATTAAAACTAAAGAAAAGCAATCATGAGTCTGAAATACCTCAAATTATATTAAATAAAAAATATCAATTCTAACATGGACAATATCATCAGCCAATTAGGCAACATCAATCAAACACAATTAAAAATATCAGAGTAAATAAAAGTAGAAGAGAAACATAAATTATTGAACCTGATGAAGATAAAATAATCTTGAAGTGAAAAGAAATCCTAATCCTAAAATAAATTCTAATCCTAATCCTAATCCTAAGAGAGAGGAGAGAACCTCTCTCACTAAAAACTACATCTAAAACTAAAAATTATGAATTATGAAAGCCTGATGAGTCTCTGCATGTTCCCTGACTTTAATCTGTATTTCTGGGCCGAAAACTGGGTTGAAATCTGGCCCAGAATCTCTGCCAGCGACTTTTGTAATTATGCAGATCGCGTCACGCGGACGCGTCATTCGGCGTTTTTCTTTTCCATGCGGGCGCGTCATCCATGCCTCCGCGTCGCTTCTGCTTTTCCAATCCGCGCGTCTTCGTCACTCATGCGGCCGCGTCACTGCGAATTCCTTTCTTCCGCGCGGTCGCGTCACTGACGCGTACGCGTCACTTCTCGCTGGTCATCTCCTTAATTTCTTCTGTTCCTTCCATTTTTGCAAGCTTCCTTCCCAATCTTTCACTCATTCATGCCCTATAAAGCCTGAAACACTTAACACACAGATCAAGGCATCGAATGGTAATAAGAGAGGATTAAGATTAGCTAAATTAAGACCAAAGAAGCATGTTTTCAATCATAGAACTAAACTAGGAAGGAATTGTAAAACCATGCAAATCTTATGAATAAGTGGGTGAAAAGCTTGATAAAACCACTCAATTAAATACAATAAAAACTATGAAATAGTGGTTTATCAACCTCCCCACACTTAATCATTAGCATGTCCTCATGCTAAACTCAAAGAGACCAAATAAATGAATAGGAAAAGGCAAGACTCATGCAATGCAGCCTATGAATGTGAATGCAACTACATGCAAAATGTTTCTACATACTTGGTAAAAAAGTAAATAAATCCTTCAAGAATAAATATGAACTGGATTTCACTAATTCAAATCATACAGTGAAAATAAATAAACTTGTAAGAAGATAGCTCATGAAAGCAGGGAACATAGAATCAAGCATTGAACCCTCACTGGTAGTGTATATCATTCTAATCTCTCAAGTGTCTAGGGTCAATCACTCTACTCTTTCCTAGTCATGCTTTCTAAACTTTGTTCTTCATCTAACCAATCAACAAATATTTAATGTATACATACAAACATCATGAGGTCTTTTCAGGGTTGTAATGGGACTGAGGTAAAGGTAAGGATGTACATATAAGGCTAAGTGAGCTAACAGAGTGAATCCTTGATTAGTCTAAGATCTCACCTAATATATACATACTTTATAAAATTTAAAATTCTTTACCTAGCTACCCAAATTTTTCCCACTTTTGTATTACATGCTCATGTATCAAACTTATTTTTTTGAATTTTGTCCCATGTGCATTGCTTTATTTTACATTTGGAGAATTCTTTTATATCCCCTTTATTTAAATACTGAATTTTTTTTATATGCACATGGTAATTTAATTACTTTGATTTCACATGAGCATGCTTCCCAAAAAATTTTTATTTTGAAATATCTTTATTCTTTTTAACTTTCTACCTTGTTTCTATCATCCGTGTTCCCATAAAGTTTCCCCACACTTAAACAATTACACAATTTCTATCTTAAGCTAACGAAGGATTCAACTTGGGATTTTTATTTTATTTTTCTGCTTAAGGCTAGTAATGTGGTTATAAAACAAGAGGGGATTTAAAGGCTCAAGGGGGCTAACAAGGGTGATGTAAAGGTAGGGTAATTTGGGAATGGTGAGCTAGAATCAAACAATGGCCTTAATCATATGCAAGCATGTAAATATACTAAATAATGGACATATAGAATGGAACAAAGTAAAGATTGCAATTATAGAGAAGAAAACACACAAGAATAAAATATTATGGTTAAATAATGTAACCATGCAATTAAGCTCAAAATCTCACATGTTGTGTGTTCTTTGGCTCAAAAACCATGTTCCAAATACAACTTCAAACAAATTTAGCACAAATTTTTTCAATTTAAATTAGTGAAATACTATAAAAATTTCTTGAAAAAGAAAATATTACTTCAACCAAGTAGTAACTAAATGCATAAAATCAAACAAACATGCAATCAAATATGCAAATGCAATAATGAATAAACAAAGAAAATAAAATAATGGTGTTGAAAAGAAGAAAATAGCTAACCGATGGAGATCGGTATCGACCTCCCACACTTAAAGATTGCACCGTCCTCGGTGCATGCTAAGATGTGCAGGTGGATGGGTTGTTCCAACTGATGCTTCTCTCCAAAGATTGTGCAGATGGACTTGTCTTGTCTCCCCATGTAAACGTCTTCCGGTTCCCCTCTGGGTGGCCATCCTAAAAGAAAAAGGGAAGAAAAGTAACCCAGAAATAAAGATAAGAAAATAAATGAAGTACGGATGGGTTAATACCAAATGATAAGGGTCTCATTTACATAGAAGCTTCAACATGTACGTGAGAAAATAATAGAAGCCATCGCATGCCGGTGGTACAAAATGTACAACAATGCGGAAGAGAGTGAGTAATGAAAGACAATGTAAGTTCATGTCCATGCAAAAGGAATACATGTATCATAAAAGATTGACATTGATAGAAAAATAGCATCACCCAACATTGTAAAACAAGTCACTAAAAATTATACCAGAAAAGATGCAACAGTTAAACAAGAAAATCAACACCAAAGGAAAACTAATAAATTTAGAAAAGAAAAGAAAAATATGCACTAAATTAAAATGCAATGAATGAAATATGTAAATAAATAAAATGAAAGATAAGAAGAATGAGAAGGGAAAGAAGTGAGTAAGAAAGGAGGGAGGAAAAAATAAGGATTGGGGAAGAAAAGATAAGATATTTGGCAAATTAGGATAAGCTGTGCGGTGCAAGCGACGCGGAAGCGTGGGGCACGCAGTCGCGTGACTTGCGTTTGAAGTTAATCAATGCAGTCGCGTCGGTCACGTGGTTGCGTGACACATTTTATGCTACTGGCGCGAGGGCAGCCTCGCGCTCGCACAACTCTCTGTTCAGAATCTTATTTTGCCAAATTTTGGGTGATGCGATCGTGTAGTCGTCGCGATCGCGTGAGCCATGCGTCTGCGTGGTAAGGTTGTGCTTTCAGCACCAGTCCATCACCACTCCAGCATAACTTTCGGCTATGCACCATTTTCACGTCGATTTTCATGGCACGCGGCCGCGTGGGTGACACGGACGCGTGGGAGGCATTTTTCCCACATGACGCAAACACGTTAGCGACGTGGTCACGTGGATCAATTTGTGCCAAAGGCACGCCTCCAGCCACGCTCTCGCGTGACTCTTTGTTTAATTATCTGATGAGTGGATAATTTATACGCTTTTTGGCATTGTTTTTAGGTAGTTTTTAGTAAGTTCAAGCTACTTTTAGGGATGTTTTCATTAGTTTTTATGTTAAAATCACATTTCTGTACTTTACTATGAGTTTGTGTATTTTTCTGTGATTTCAGGTAATTTCTGGCTGAAATTGAGGGACTTGAGCAAAACTCTGAAAAAGGCTGACAAAAGGACTGCTGATGCTGTTGGAATCTGACCTCCCTGCACTCGAAATGAATTTTCTGGAGCTACAGAACTCCAAATGGCACATTCTCAACGGCGTTGGAAATTAGACATCCAGAGCTTTCCAGAAATATATAATAGTCCATACTTTATTCGGAAATTGACGACGTAACTTGGCGTTGAACGCCCAGTACATGCTGCTGTCTGGAGTTAAACGCCAGAAACACGTCATGATCCAGAGTTGAACGCCCAAAACACGTTATAACTTGGCATTCAACTCCAAGAAAAGCCTCAGCTCGTGGATAGATCAAGCTCAGCCCAAACATATACCAAGTGGGCCCCGGAAGTGGATTTATGCATCAATTACTCACTCATGTAAACCCTAGTAGCTAGTTTAGTATAAATAAGACTTTTTACTAGTGTATTAGTAGTCTTTTGACCACGTTTCATCTTTGATCTCAGTTTTGTTTTATTCTTCATCTTAAGAGGCTATTGATCACGTTTTAGGGGGCTGGCCATTCGGCCATGCCTGAACCTTTCACTTATGTATTTTCAACGGTGGAGTTTCTGCACACCATAGATTAAGGGTGTGGAGCTCTGCTGTACCTCAAGTTTCAATACAATTACTATTACTTTCTATTCAATTCTCTTTTATTCTTATTCCAAGATATACGTTGCACAACACTTTGATGAATGTGATGATCCGTGACACTCATCATCATTCTCACCTATGAACGCGCGTGACTGACAACCACTTCCGTTCTACCTTAGGCCGGGCGCATATCTCTTAGATTCCCCAACAGAATCTTCGTGGTATAAGCTAGATAGATGGCGGCATTCATGGGGATCCAGAAAGTCTAACCTTGTCTGTGGTATTCCGAGTAGGATCCTGGGAATCTGGAAAGTCTAACCTTGTCTGTGGTATTCCGAGTAGGATTCCGGTATTGAATGACTGTGACGAGCTTCAAACTCCTGAAGGCTGGGCGTGATGACAAACGCAAAAGAATCAATGGATTCTACTCCAACCTGATTGAGAACCGACAGATGATTAGCCGTGCTGTGACAGAGCATTTGGACCATTTTCACTGAGAGGATGGGATGTAGCTATCAACAAGGGTGATGCCTCCAGACGATTAGCCGTGCAGTAACAGCGCATAGGACCATTTTCCCGAGAGGATTAAAAGTAGCCATTGATGATGGTGATGCCCTACATACAGCTTGCCATGGAAAGGAGTAAGAAGGATTGGATGAGAGCAATAAGAAAGTAGAGATTCGAAAGGATTCTAGCATCTCCACACGCCTATCTGAAATTCCTACTATTGATTTACATAAGTATTTCTATCCCTTTTTATTTTATTTATCTTTTAAATTATCTAATCCAATTACATTTGACCCTATGAATCCACTTAACTGAGATTTACAAGGTGACCATAGCTTGCTTCATACCAACAATCTCTGTGGGATCGACCCTTACTCACGTAAGGTATTACTTGGATGACCCAGTACACTTGCTGGTTAAGTTGAACGGAGTTGTGTCCACACATAGTTGAAAAAGCAATGAATTTTACAAAATACAATAACAAAGGAATCACAATTTCGTCCACCAAGTTTTTGGCGCCGTTGCCGGGGATTGTTCGAGTTTGGACAACTGACAGTTCATCTTGTTGCTCAGATTAGGTAATTTTCTTTTCAAAAAACTTTTTCAAAATTTTTCTTTTCTTTTTCGTTTTTCCAAAAATATTTTCGAAAAAAATCAATAAAAATCCAAAAAAATCATAAAATCATAAAAATCAAAAAAATATTTTGTGTTTCTTGTTTGAGTCTTGAGTCAACTTTTAAGTTTGGTATCAATTGCATGCTTTTTAAAATTTTTTCTTGCATTTTTCAAAAATTCCATGCATTCATAGTGTTCTTCATGATCTTTAAGATGTTTTTGACAAGTCTTCTTGTTTGATCTTGATGTTTTCTTGTTTTGTGTTGTTTGTTGTTTTTCATATGCATTTTTTGTTTGTTAGAGTCCATGCATTAAAGATTTCTAAGTTTGGTGTTGGTGGGCGAAATCGTGATTCATTCTTTTCACTTCAACAATCCAAGGTAATGGCTCCAAAGACTTGGTGCACAGAACCATGGTCCAAAATTAACTTCACAGTCTCGCTCAACTAACTAGCAAGTGCACTGGGTCGTCCAAGTAATACCTTACGTGAGTAAGGGTCGATCCCACGGAGATTGTTGGTATGAAGCAAGCTATGGTCACCTTGTAAATCCCAGTCAGGAGGATAAAATTATGGAATTTAGAAAATCAAATATGATTCATAAAAATAAACAGAAAATAAAATGGATAGAGATACTTATGTAAATCAATAGTGGAAATTTTAGATAGGCGTATGGAGGTGTTGTGCTCCTCTTGAATCTCTACTTTCTTATTACATTCATCCAATCCTTCTTACTCCTTTCCATGGCAAGCTGTATGTAGGGCATCACCGTTGTCAATGGCTACATCCCATCTTCTCAGTGAAAACGTTCCTATGCTCTGTCACAGCACGGCTAATCATCTGTCGGTTCTCAATCAGGTTGGAATATAATCCCTTGATTCTTTTGCGCTTGTCATCACGCCCAGCCTTCAGGAGTTTGAAGCTCGTCACAGTCATTCAATCCCAGAATCCTACTCAGAATACCATAGACAAGGTTTAGACTTTCCGGATCCTCATGAATGCCGCCATCTATCTAGCTTATACCACGAAGATTCTGTTGAGGAATCTAAGAGATATGCGCCCGGCCAAGAGTAGAACGGAAGTGGTTGTCAGTCACGCGCGTTCATAGGTGAGAATGATGATGAGTGTCACGGATCATCACATTCATCAAAGTTAAGTGCAACGTATATCTTGGAATAAGAATAAAAGAGAATTGAATAGAAAGTAATAGTAATTGTATTGAAACTTGAGGTACAGCAGAGCTCCACACCCTTAATCTATGGTGTGCATAAACTCCACCGTTGAAAATACATAAGTGAAAGAGGTTCAGGCATGGCCGAATGGCCAGCCCCCAAAACGTGGTCACTGGATCAAAATACAATCCAGGATCAAAAACCCAAGATGATAATATGATAGTAAAGAGTTCTATTTATAATTAACTAGCTACTAGGGTTTACAGAAGTAAGTAATTGATGCATAAATCCACTTCCGGGGCCCACTTGGTGTATGTTTGGGCTGAGCTTGGTCTATCCACGAGCTGAGGATTTTCTTGGAGTTGAACTCCAAGTTATAACGTGTTTTGGGCGTTCAACTCCGGATCATGACGTGTTTCTGGCGTTTAACTCCAGACAGCAGCATGTACTTGGCGTTCAACACTAAGTTACGTCGTCAATTTCTGAATAAAATATGGACTATTATATATTGCTGGAAAGCTCTGGATGTCTACTTTCCAACGCCGTTGAGAGCGCGCCATTTAGAGTTCTATAGCTCCAGGAAATCCATTTCGAGTGCATGGAGGTCAGATTCCAACAGCATCAGTAGTCTTTTTGTCAGCCTTTTTCAGAGTTTTGCTCAAGTCCCTCAATTTCAGCCAGAATTTACCTGAAATCACAGAAAAACACACAAACTCATAGTAAAGTCCAGAGATGTGAATTTAACATAAAAACTAATGAAAACATCCCTAAAAGTAGCTCAAACTTACTAAAAACTACCTAAAAACAATGCCAAAAAGCGTATAAATTATCCGCTCATCACAACACCAAACTTAAATTGTTGCTTGTCCCCAAGCAACTGAAAATCAAATAGGATAAAAAGAAGAGAATATACTATAAATTCCAAAATATCAATGAATATTAATTCTAATTAGATGAGCGGGACTTTTAGCTTTTTGCTTCTGAACAGTTTTGGCATCTCACTTTTTCCTTTGAAGTTTAGAATGATTGGCATCTCTGGGAACTTAGAATTTCAGATAGTGTTATTGATTCTCCTAGTTAAGTATGTTGATTCTTGAACACAGCTACTTTTTGAGTCTTGGCCGTGGCCCTAAGCATTTTGTTTTCCAGTATTACCACTGGATACATAAATGCCACAGACACATAACTGGGTGAACCTTTTCAGATTGTGACTCAGCTTTGCTAGAGTCCCCAGTTAGTGGTGTCCAGAGCTCTTAAGCACACTCTTTTGCTTTGGATCCTTTTTACCCTTGCCTTTTGGTTTTAAGGGCTATTGGCTTTTTCTGCTTGCTTTTTCTCTTTTTTTTCAAAAATATTTTTTTTTCGTCAATTAATTTTTTAATTTTTTTTGCTATTCACTGCTTTTTCTTGCTTCAAGAATCAAATTCATAATTTTTCAGATTGTCAATAACATTTCTCCTTGTTCATCATTCTTTTAAGAGCCAACAATTTTAACATTCATAAACAACAAGATCAAAAATATGCACTGTTTAAGCATTCATTCAGAAAGCAAGAAGTATTGTCACCACATCAATATAATTAAACTAAATTCAAGGATAAATTCGAAATTTATGTACTTCTTGTTCTTTTGAATTAAAACAAATTTTTTTTAAGAGAGGTGAAGGATTTATAGAATTTATTCATAGCTTTAAGACATAGTTACTACATACTAATGATCATGTAATAGATAAACATATAAAAAACGAAAAGTAGAAAAAAAATTTTAGAACAAGGAATGAGTCCACCTGAGTGAGGGTGGCGCCTTCTTGAAGATCCAATGGTGCTTTTTGAGCTCCTTTATGTCTCTTCCTTGCTTCTGTTGCATGATCCCTAGTGATTTTGGTGTTCCTATCCTTAGTTGCTTCCAATAATTATGTGGAGGAACATGTATCCCCTGAGGTATCTCAGGGATTTCTTGATTTGCAGTCAAATATTCTACCACTGAGCTATAGACCCTTTAGATGAGTCTTTCCATCTCCCATGACTCGGAGGTGGAAGCTTTTTGTCTTTCCTTTTTCTCTTTTTTTTTCTTCTTTTTTTTTTGAGGTTTCTCTGAATTATTGATTTTTTTAGTTTCTCTTGACTTCCTCTTTAGAGTCCTTTCAGGTTCATGATCTGCTTCAATAAGAATGTTCTTGTCCTTGCTCCTGCTCATATAGGGAAGAAGAGAACAAGAAAAGAAAGAGGAATCCTCTATGTCACAGTAAAGAGGTTCCTTATTGTTAGTAGAAGAAGAAAGGAATAAAAGTGGAGAATCCAATCACAATGGTGAGGATAGAGGCAGTGATTGGAGATGAAGAGAGGTGAAGAGAAGTGTTAGTAAATAAATAAAATAAATAGAAAGAGATGAGGGGGAGAGAAATTCGAAAATAATTTTGAAAAATGGGTTAGTAATTTTCGAAAATTAAAACTAAAATTTGAAACAATTAATTAATTAAAAAGAATTTTTGAAAGAGAGGGAGGTATTTTCGAAAATTAGAGAGGGAAAAGTAGTTAGATGGTTTTGAAAAAGATAAGAAACAAACAAAAAGTTAGTTAGTTGATTGAAAAAAAGATATTAAAATCAATTTTGAAAAGATAAGAAGATAAGAAGTTAGAAAAGATATTTTAAAATTTTTTTTGAAAAAGATAAAATTTTGAAAAAAAATATGATATAAAAGATATGATTTAAAAAGATATGGTTTTGAAAAGATAAGATTGAAATTAGTTTTGAAAAAGATTTGAATTTTAAAATCACAATTAATGACTTGACTCACAAGAAATCACAAGATATGTTTCTAGAACTTAAAATTTGAATCTTTCTTAACAAGAAAGTAACAAACTTGAAATTTTTGAATCAAAACATTAATTTTTGATGCAATTTTCGAAAATATGATGTAAAGATAAGAAAAAGATTTTGAAAATATTTTGAAAAAGATTTTTGAAATTTTCAAAAATGATGAAAAAATGGAAAGATATGATTTTTGAAAAAGATTTTAAAAAGATAAGATTTAAAAGATAAGATATTTTTTTGATTTTTGATTTTTTTTTATGAGAGAGAAAAACACTAAAAATACTCAATGCATGAAAATTTTGGATCAAAACACATGATGCATGCAAGAACACTATGAATGTCAAGATGAACACCAAGAACACTTTGAAGATCATGATGAACATCAAGAACATATTTTTGAAAAATTTTCAAGAAAAGAAAACATGCAAGACACCAAACTTAGAAATTTTTCATGTTTAGACTCTATGAATGCAAGAATGCATATGAAAAACACCATACAACACAAAACAAGAAAATATGAAGATCAAACAAGAAAGTTCATCAAAAACAACTTGAAGATCATGATGAACACTATGAATGCATGAATTTTTCGAAAATTTTATGCAAGAAAAAGATGAACATGCAATTGACACCAAACTTATGACTTGACACAAGACTCAAACAAGAAACACAAAATATTTTTGATTTTATGATTTTCTAATTTTTTTTTGTATTTTATTTGATTTTTTTCGTAAAATATATAGGAAAAATAAAATAAGAAATTCAAAATTTTTAATATGAATTCCAGGAATCTTCGCAATGTTAGTTTAAAGCTCCAGTCTAGGAATTAGACATGGCTTAATAGCCAGCCAAGCTTTTGTGAAAGCCCCGGTCCAAAACACTAGACATGGCCAATGGCCAGCCAAGCTTTAGCATACAGCTAATAATCAAATTAGCTTGCCTCTATGAAGATGGTTTTGAAGCCTCAGTCCAAAAGAATTTAGACATGGCTTTACAGCCAGCCAGACTTCAACATGCTTCATGAAACTCTAGAATGCATATTAAAAAATTTTTTGAATAATTTTCGAAAATAGGGAGAAGATTTTGAAAAGATTTTCGAAATTTTTTTTAATAAAATAAAAATTACCTAATCTGAGCAACAAGATGAACCGTCAGTTGTCCATACTCGAACAATCCCCGGCAACGGCGCCAAAAACTTGGTGGGCAAAATCGTGATTCATTCTTTTCACTTCAACAATCCAAGGTAATGGCTCCAAAGACTTGGTGCACAGAACCATGGTCCAAAATTAACTTCACAGTCTCGCTCAACTAACCAGCAAGTGCACTGGGTCGTCCAAGTAATACCTTACGTGAGTAAGGGTCGATCCCACGGAGATTGTTGGTATGAAGCAAGCTATGGTCACCTTGTAAATCCCAGTCAGGAGGATAAAATTATGGAATTTAGAAAATCAAATATGATTCATAAAAATAAACAGAAAATAAAATGGATAGAGATACTTATGTAAATCAATAGTGGAAATTTCAGATAGGCGTATGGAGGTGCTGTGCTCCTCTTGAATCTCTACTTTATTATTACATTCATCCAATCCTTCTTACTACTTTCCATGGCAAGCTGTATGTAGGGCATCACCGTTGTCAATGGCTACATCCCATCCTCTCAGTGAAAACGTTCCTATGCTCTGTCACAGCACGGCTAATCATCTGTCGGTTCTCAATCAGGTTGGAATAGAATCCCTTGATTCTTTTGCGCTTGTCATCACGCCCATCCTTCAGGAGTTTGAAGCTCGTCACAGTCATTCAATCCCAGAATCCTACTCAGAATACCATAGACAAGGTTTAGACTTTCCGGATCCTCATGAATGCCGCCATCTATCTAGCTTATACCACGAAGATTCTGTTGAGGAATCTAAGAGATATGCGCCCGGCCAAGAGTAGAACGGAAGTGGTTGTCAGTCATGTGCGTTCATAGGTGAGAATGATGATGAGTATCACGGATCATCACATTCATCAAAGTTAAGTGCAACGTATATCTTGGAATAAGAATAAAAGAGAATTGAATAGAAAGTAATAGTAATTGTATTGAAACTTGAGGTACAGCAGAGCTCCACACCCTTAATCTATGGTGTGCAGAAACTCCACCATTGAAAATACATAAGTGAAAGAGGTTCAGGCATGGCCGAATGGCCAGCCCCCAAAACGTGGTCACTGGATCAAAATACAATCCAGGATAAAAAACCCAAGATGATAATATGATAGTAAAGAGTTCTATTTATAATAAACTAGCTACTAGGGTTTACAGAAGTAAGTAATTGATGCATAAATCCACTTTCGGGGCCCACTTGGTGTATGTTTGGGCTGAGCTTGGTCTATCCACGAGCTGAGGCTTTTCTTGGAGTTGAACTCCAAGTTATAATGTGTTTTGGGCGTTCAACTCCGGATCATGACGTGTTTCTGGCGTTTAACTCCAGACAGCAGCATGTACTTGGCGTTCAATGCCAAGTTATGTCGTCAATTTCTGAATAAAATATGGACTATTATATATTGCTGGAAAGCTCTGGATGTCTACTTTCCAACGCCGTTGAGAGCGCGCCATTTGAAGTTCTGTAGCTCCAGAAAATCCATTTCGAGTGCATGGAGGTCAGATTCCAACAACATCAGCAGTCCTTTTGTCAGCCTTTTTCAGAGTTTTGCTCAAGTCCCTCAATTTCAGCCAGAATTTACCTGAAATCACAGAAAAACACACAAACTCATAGTAAAGTCCAGAAATGTGAATTTAACATAAAAACTAATGAAAACATCCCTAAAAGTAGCTCAAACTTACTAAAAACTACCTAAAAACAATGCCAAAAAGCGTATAAATTATCCGCTCATCAGGTGTCTTGCATGTTTTCTTTGCATCAAAAAAAAATTTTCAAAATTATGTTCTTGATGTTCATCATGATCTTCAAAGTGTTCTTGGTGTTCATCTTGACATTCATAGTGTTCTTGCATGCATCATGAGTTTTGATTCATAATTTTCATGTTGTGAGTCATTTTTGTTGTTTTTTCTCTCTCATCATTAAAAATTCGAAAAAAAAAATAAAAATATCTTTTCCTTATTTTCCTCCAAATTTTTGAAATTTTGGGTTGACTTGGTCAAAAATTTTTAAAAATTAGTTGTTTCTTACAAGTTAAGTCAAAATTTCAATTTTAAAAATCTTATATTTTCAAAATCTTTTTCAAAAATTTTATCATTTTCATTTTTTTCTATTTCTCGAAAATTTCAAAATTCTTTTTCAAAATATTTTCAAAATCTTTTTTTTATCTTTATATCATATTTTCGAAAATTAGCTAACAATTAATGTGATTGATTCAAAAATTTGAAGTTTGTTACTTTCTTGTTAAGAAAGGTTCAATCTTTAAGTTCTAGAATCTTATCTTGTAGTTTCTTGTTAGTGAAGTAAGTAATTTCAAATTTTTGAATTAAATCTTTTTATCTTTTATCTTATCTTTTTCAAAAATTTTATCTTTTTCAAAATTTGATTTCAAAATATCTTATCTAACTTCTTATCTTCTTATCTTTTTCAAATTTGATTTTAATATCTTTTTCAATCAACTAACTAACTTTTTGTTTGTTTCCTATCTTTTTCAAAACCAACTAACTACCTATCCCTCTCTAATTTTCGAAAATACTTCTCTCTTTTCAAAAATTCTTTTTAATTGTTTTAAATTTTAATTTTAATTATATCTTATCTCTGATTTTCGAAAATCACTAACCACTTTTTCAAAATTATTTTCGAAATTCTCCATCTCTTTTCTTATTCTATTTAATTATTTATTTACTAACACTTCTCTTCACCTCTCTTCATCTAAAAATCCGAACCCATTCTTCTTCACTCTTATCCCCTTTCTTCTTCTACTAATATAAAGGAATCTCTATACTGTGACATAGAGGATTCCTCTTCTTTTCTTGTTTTCTTCTCTTTCATATGAGTAGGAACAGGGAAAAAGGCACTCTTGTTGAAATTGATCCTGAACCTGAAAGGACTCTAAAAAGGAAACTAAGAGAAACTAAATTATAATAATCCAGAAACAACCTTTCAGAAATTTTCGAACAAGAGAAGGAGATGGCAGCCGAAAATAATAATAATGCAAGGAGAATGCTTGGTGACTTCACAAAGCCAACGTCCAAATTTAATGGAAGAAACATCTCCATTCCTGCCATTGGAGCCAATAATTTTGAGCTGAAACCTCAGCTAGTTGCCTTAATGCAACATAACTGCAAGTTTTATGGACTTCCATCTGAAGATCCTTATCAGTTTTAAACTAAGTTCTTGCAGATCTGTGAGACTGTAAAGACGAATGGAGTTGATCCTGAAGTCTACAGACTCATGTTTTTCCCTTTTGCTGTAAGAGACAGAGCTAGAATATGGTTGGATTCACAACCCAAGGATAGCCTGGACTCCTGGGATAAGCTGGTCACTGCCTTCTTAGATAAATTCTTTCCTCCTCAAAAGCTGAGCAAGCTTAGAGTGGATGTTCAGACCTTCAAACAAAAAGATGGTGAATCCCTCTATGAAGCTTGGGAAAGATACAAGCATCTGACCAAAAGGTGCCCATCTGACATGTTTTCAGAATGGACCATATTAGATATATTCTATTATGGTCTATCTGAATTTTCGAAAATGTCATTGGACCATTCTGCAGGTGGATTTATTCACCTAAAGAAAATGCCCGAAGAGGCTCAAGAACTCATTGACATGGTTGCAAACAACCAATTCATGTACACTTCTAAGAGGAATTCCGTGAATAATGGGATACCTCAGAAGAAAGGAGTTCTTGAAATTGATGCTCTGAATGCCATATTGGCTCAGAACAAAGTGTTGACTCAACAGGTCAACATGATCTCTCAAAATCTGAATGGATGGCAACATGCATCCAACAGTACTAAAGAGGCAGCTTCTGAAGAAGCTTATGATCCTGAGAACCCTGCCATGGCAGAGGTTAATTACATGAGTGAACCTTATGGAAACACCTATAACTCATCATGCAGAAATCATCCAAATTTCTCATGGAAGGATCATCAAAAGCCTCAACAAGGCTTTAACAATGGTGGACGTAACAGGCTGAGCAATAGCAAGCCTTTTCCATCATCTTCTCAGCAACAGACAGAGAATTCTGAACAAAACACTTCTAATTTAGCCAATCTAGTCTCTGATCTGTCAAAAGCCACTTTCAGTTCATGAGTGAAACAAGATCCTCTATCAGAAATCTGGAGGCACAAGTGGGCCAGCTGAGTAAGAAAGTCATTGAAACTCCTCCCAGTATTCTCCCAAACAATACAGAAGAGAATCCAAAAAGAGAGTGCAAGGCCATTGATGTGATCAATATGGCCGAATGTACAAGGGAGGAGGAGGACGAAAATCCTAGTGAGGAAGACCTCCTGGGACGTCCCTCAAGCAAGAAGGAATTTCCTATTAAGGATCCAAAGGAATCTGAGGCTCATATAGAGACCATAGAGATTCCATTAAATCTCCTTCTGCCATTCATGAGCTCTGAAGACTATTCTTCCTCTGAAGAGGATGAAGATGTGACTAGAGAGCAAGTTGCTCAATATTTAGGAGCTATCATGAAGCTGAATGCCAAGTTGTTTGGTAATGAGACTTGGGAAAGTGAACCTCCCTTGCTCATTAATGAGCTAGATACCTGGATTCAGCAAACTCTACCTCAAAAGAAACAAGATCCTGGCAAGTTTATAATACCTTGTACCATAGGCACCATGACCTTTGAAAAAGCTCTATGTGATCTAGGGTCAGGGATAAATCTTATGCCACTCTCTGTAATGGAGAAGCTGGGGATCATTGAGGTACAACCTGCCTTGTTCTCATTACAATTGGCAGACAAGTCATTGAGACAAGCTTATGGAATAGTGGAGGATGTGTTAGTAAAGGTTGAAGGCCTTTACATCCCTGCTGATTTCATAATCTTAGACACTAGGAAGGAAGAGAATGAATGCATCATCCTTGGAAGACCTTTCCTAGCTACAGCAGGAGCTGTGATAGATGTCAACAGAGGTGAAATAGTCCTTCAATTGAATGGGGACTACCTTGTGTTTAAGGCACATGGCCATCCCTCTGTGACAAAAGAGAGTAAGCATGAAGAGCTTCTCTCAGTTCAGAGTCAAGAAGAGCCCCTACAGTCAAACTCTAAGTTTGGTGTTGGGAGGCCACAACCAAAACTCTAAGTTTGGTGTTAAGACCCCATATACAAACTCTAAGTTTGGTGTTGAGACTATACAACATTGACCTGATTATCTTTGTGGCTCCATGAGAGCCACTGTCAAGCTATTGACATTAAAGAAGCGCTTGTTGGGAGGCAACCCAATTTTGTTTATCTTTTTTTTACTTTATTCTATTGTTATTTTGTGTTTTTTTAGGTACATGATCATGTGGAGTCATGAAAAAAAATATAAAAATTAAAAACAGAATCAAAAAATAGCAGAAGAAAAATCACACCCTGGAGGAAACACAGACTGGCGTTCAACGCCAGTAAGGAGCATCTGGCTGGCATTCAACGCCAGAACAGAGCATGAAACTAGCGCTGAACGCCAGAAATAAGCAACATTCTGGCGCTGAACGCCAGGAATGTGCCTAGAGGAAAAGCTGGCACTGAACGCCAGTAACAAGCATGAAACTGGCGTTCAACGCCAGAAACATGCTTTACATGGGCGTTGAACGCCCAGAACGTGCACCACTCGGCGTTTAAACGCCAGAATAGTGTGCAAAGGCATTTTACATGCGTATTTGGTGCAGGGATGGAATTCCTTGACACCTCTGGATCTGTAGACCCCACAGGATCACCTCAGGATCTGTGGACCCCACAGGATCCCCACCTAACATATTCCCACCTTACCTCCTAATCCTATTTTACTCTTCCCCATGTCACACTTCCCAAAAACCCTTCACCAATCACCTCAATCTCTCTTCCCAATCACCTATTCACCACTCACATCCATCCACTCTTCCCCATAAACCCCACCTACTTTCAAAATTCAAAAACATTTTCCCCCCAATCCCACCCTAAATGGCCGAACCTACCCTCTCCCCTCTCCCTATATAAACCCCTCCATTCCACTCCATTTTCACACAACACTATCCCCTCTACTATACCTTGGCCGAATCCATCTCCCATCACTCTCCTCAATTTTCTTCTTCTTCTTCTCTTCTTTCTTCTCTTGCTCGAGGGCGAGCAATATTTTAAGTTTGGTGTGGTAAAAGCATAAGCTTTTTGTTTTTCCATTACCATCAATGGCACCTAAGGCCGGAGAATCCTCTAGAAAAGGAAAAGGGAAGACAAAAGCTTCCACCTCCGAGTCATGGGAGATGGACTCCAAAAGCCATCAAGACCACTTCTATGATGTTGTGGCAAAGAAGAAGGTGATCCCTGAGGTCCCTTTCAAGCTCAAGAAAATTGAGTATCCGGAGATCCGATATGAGATCCGTGGAAGAGGTTGGGAAGTCCTAACCAACCCCATGCAATAAGTCGGAATCTTAATGGTTCAAGAGTTCTATGTCAATGCATGGATCACTAGGAACCATGATCAAAGTATGAACCCGAGTCCAAAGAATTATCTCACAATGGTTCGGGGAAATACTTAGATTTTAGTCCGAAAAATGTGAGGTTGGCATTCCACTTGCCCATGATGCAAGGAGATGAATGCCCCTACACTAGAAGGGTCAACTTTAATCAAAGGTTAGACCAAGTCCTTACGGACATATGTGTGGAAGGAGCTCAATGGAAGAGAGACTCCAAAGGCAAGCCAGTTCAACTAAGAAGACTGGACCTCAAGCCTGTGGCTAGAGGATGGTTGGAGTTCATTCAACGCTCCATCATTCCCACTAGCAACCGATCTGAAGTTACTGTGGATCGGGCCATCATGATTCATAGCATCATGATTGGAGAGGAAGTAGAAGTTCATGAGGTCATCTCCAATGAAATCTACAAAATAGCCGACAAGCCCTCCACCATGGCAAGGCTAGCTTTTCCTTACCTTATTTGCCATCTATGTTACTCAGCTGGAGTTATCATAGAAGGAGACATCCTCATTGAAGAGGATAAGCCCATCACCAAGAAGAGGATGGAGCAAGCAAGAGAAACTTTCCACGGTTCTCAAGAGATGCATGAGGAAGCTCATCATCAAGAAATCCCTGAGATGCCTCAAGGGATGCAATTTCCTCCCAACAACTATTGGGAACAACTCAACACTTCCTTAGAAGATTTGAGCCACAATATTGAACAATTAAGGGTGGAACATCATGAGCACTCCATCATTCTCCATGAAATAAGAGAAGATCAAAGAGCAATGAGGGAGGAGCAACAAAGGCAAGGAAGGGACATAGAATAGCTTAAGGACATTGTTGGTCCTTCAAGAAGAAGACGCCACTAAGGTGGATTCATTCCTTGTTCTTATTTCTTTCTGCTTTTCGGTTTTTATGTTGTATGTTTATCTATGTTTTGTGTCTCTACATCATGATCATTAGTAGTTAGTAACTATGTCTTAAAGTTATGAATAATTCCATTAATCCTGCACCTCTCTTAAATGAAAAATGTTTTAATTCAAAAGAACAAGAAGTACATGAATTTCGAATTTATCCTTGAAATTAGTTCAATTAAATTGATGTGGTGACAATACTTTTTGTTTTCTAAATGAATGCTTGAACAACGCATATTTTTGATCTTGTTGTTTATGAATGTTAAAAACTGTTGGCTCTTGAAAGAATGATGAACAAAGAGAAATGTTATTGATGATCTGAAAAATCATAAAATTGATTCTTGAAGCAAGAAAAAGCAGTGAATGGTGAAAAAAAAGGAGAAAAAAATAATGGCGAAAAAAAATATATATAGAAAGAAAAAGAAAAAAAAAACAAGCAGAAAAAGCCAATAGCCCTTAAAACCAAAAGGCAAGGGTAAAAAGGATCCAAGGCTTTGAGCATCAATGGATAGGAGGGCCCAAGGAAATAAAATCCAGGCCTAAGCGGCTAAATCAAGCTGTCCCTAACCATGTGCTTGTGTCATGAAGGTCCAAGTGAAAAGTTTGAGACTGAGTGGTTAAAGTCGTGATCCAAAGCAAAAAGAGTGTGCTTAAGAGCTCTGGACACCTCTAACTGGGGACTCTAGCAAAGCTGAGTCACAATCTGAAAAGGTTCATCCAGTCATGTTTCTGTGGCATTTATGTATCCGGTGGTAATACTGGAAAATAAAGTGCTTAGGGCCACGGCCAAGACTCATAAGTAGCTGTGTTCAAGAATCAACATGCTTAACTAGGAAAGTCAATAACACTATCCAAAATTCTAAGTTCCTAGAGAAGCCAATCATTTTAAACTTCAAAGGAAAAAGTGAGATGTCAAAACTGTTCAGAAGCAAAAAAAAAAGCTACAAGTCTCGCTCATCTAATTAGAATTAATATTCATTGATATTTTGGAATTTATAGTATATTCTCTTCTTTTTATCCTATTTGATTTTCAGTTGCTTGGGGACAAGCAACAATTTAAGTTTGGTATTGTGAAAAGCGGATAATTTATACGCTTTTTGGCATTGTTTTTAGGTAGTTTTTAGTAAGTTCAAGCTACTTTTAGGGATGTTTTC
Source organism: Arachis hypogaea (assembly GCF_003086295.3). Classification (NCBI taxonomy): domain Eukaryota; kingdom Viridiplantae; phylum Streptophyta; class Magnoliopsida; order Fabales; family Fabaceae; genus Arachis; species Arachis hypogaea. The sequence continues at coordinate 24,126,170 of NC_092044.1, read as the reverse complement.
ATTAGTTTTTATGTCAAATTCACATTTCTAGACTTTACTATGAGTTTGTGTATTTTTCTATGATTTCAGATAATTTCTGGCTGAAATTGAGGGACTTGAGCAAAACTCTGAAAAAGGCTGACAAAAGGACTGCTGATGTTGTTGGAATCTGACCTCTCTTCACTCGAAATGGATTTTATGGAGCTACAGAACTCTAAATGGCGCGCTCTCAACGGCGTTGGAAAGTGGACATTCAGAGCTTTCCAGCAATATATAATAGTCCATACTTTATTTGGAAATTGACGATGTAACTTGGCGTTGAACGCCAAGTACATGCTGCTGTCTGGAGTTAAACGCCAGAAACACGTCATGATCCGGAGTTGAACGCCCAAAACACGTTATAACTTGGCGTTCAACTCCAAGAAAAGCCTCAGCTCGTGGATAGATCAAGCTCAGTCCAAACATACACCAAGTGGGCTCCGGAAGTGGATTTATGCATCAATTACTCACTCATGTAAACCCTAGTAGCTAGTTTAGTATAAATAAGACTTTTTTCTAGTGTATTAGTAGTCTTTTGACCACGTTTCATCTTTGATCTCAGTTTTGTTTTATTCTTCATCTTAAGAGGCTATTGATCACGTTTTAGGGGGCTGGCCATTCGGCCATGCCTGAACCTTTCACTTATGTATTTTCAACGGTGGAGTTTCTGCACACCATAGATTAAGGGTGTGGAGCTCTGTTGTACCTCAAGTTTCAATACAATTACTATTACTTTCTATTCAATTCTCTTTTATTCTTATTCCAAGATATACGTTTCACAACACTTTGATGAATGTGATGATCCGTGACACTCATCATCATTCTCACCTATGAACGCGCGTGACTGACAACCACTTTCGTTCTACCTTAGGCCGGGCGCATATCTCTTAGATTCCCCAACAGAATCTTCGTGGTATAAGCTAGATAGATGGCGGCATTCATGGGGATCCGAAAAGTCTAACCTTGTTTGTGGTATTCCGAGTAGGATCCCGGGAATCCGGAAAGTCTAACCTTGTCTGTGATATTCCGAGTAGGATTCCGGTATTGAATGACTGTGACGAGCTTCAAACTCCTGAAGGCTGGGTGTGATGACAAATGCAAAAGAATCAATGGATTCTACTCCAACCTGATTGCGAACCGACAGATGATTAGTCGTGCTGTGACAGAGCATTTGGACCATTTTCACTGAGAGGATGGGATGTAGCTATCAACAAGGGTGATGCCTCCAGACGATTAGCCGTGCAGTGACAGCGCATAGGACCATTTTCCAGAGAGGATTAAAAGTAGCCATTGATGATGGTGATGCCCTACATACAGCTTGCCATGGAAAGGAGTAAGAAGGATTGGATGAGAGCAATAAGAAAGTAGAGATTCAAAAGGATTCTAGCATCTCCACACGCCTATCTGAAATTCCCACTATTGATTTACATAAGTATTTCTATCCCTTTTTATTTTATTTATCTTTTAAATTATCTAATCCAATTACATTTGACCTTATGAATCCAATTAACTGAGATTTACAAGGTGACCATAGCTTTTGCTTCATACCAACAATCTTTGTGGGATCGACCCTTACTCACGTAAGGTATTACTTGGATGACCCAGTACACTTGCTGGTTAAGTTGAACGGAGTTGTGTCCACACATAGTTGAAAAAGCAATGAATTTTACAAAATACAATAACAAAGGAATCACAATTTCGTCCACCATTATCCTTTCTTCAAAACGCACTGGTGACGCAGACGCGTCAGCGACGCGCTCGCGTCGCATGCGGATTTTTTTTATGCAGTATGCAGAATGAAAAATGCAATGAATGGTATGCAAAAATTCCACGTTCAATCAAAATTCAAAAATAGACAAAAATTCAAACTGAAGAAGAAACGATCATACCATGGTGGGTTGTCTCCCACCCAGCACTTTTAGTTAATGTCCTTAAGTTGGACATTTGGCGAGCTTCTTGTTATGGCGGCTTGTGCTTGTATTCATCCAAGAATCTCCACCAGTGTTTGGAATTCCAACAGCCTCCGGGGTCCCAAACTAGGCGCAGAGAGCCTTCAAACAAGCTAAAGCAAGTAACAAGGCCCCAAGAGTATTGATTTCTAGATTGAATTCCAGGGTCCCAAACCTTGCTTTTGCACCCATCTTCTTGTTGAGCAATATTGTTCCATCCGGGAGGTAAGCAGTCTGAATTCTCACTGAAGCAGCCAAAAAACTTCCTAGACCCATTCAGCTGAGCTCTATACCAACCTTTGCGTTTAAACTTTGAGCTTTCAACTATAACGAACCTTGCAGGACAATTCTTACCACTGACCATCTTCCTCTTACTCTTAATGCCACAAAGAGCTCTAAGTTGACCATCCGTCTCCAGTAGCCCATATTCAAGTGGGATTAGAAAGTTAAGGGATATGAATTTTACCCACTTGAATGCTGTGAAGGATGATGGCAACTTAGGGGGAGGGGTCTCCAATAACTTTGGCAAGGTGATTTCAAGCTCCACTCCCTTGTGCTCTTTGACAACTTCCACCTCTTTGCAAACTTCTTTGATTTCAACCTCTTCCTCTTGGTAGCTTTCTTCTAATTCAAACTCTTCTTCATTAATTACCAAGGGCATGGGAGGTTGTGCTTCTTCTTCTTTAATTTCCATATCTTGATCAACCTCTTCCAAGTCTTCAACTATGATATGCCTTGGAGGTTGTACACCCTCATCAGCATCAATTTCAATCGCCTTGGAAGGAGGCTCTATGTCTTGACATTCCCATAGAGGTTCAGCATCTCCTAAGTCTTCAACCATTTCTTCTTCTTCAATAATTCCGGCTTCCTCCACTTGTTCCAGTACAAATTTATGCTCTTTACTGTCCACCGGAGTTTCTAATGTCTCCTTTATGCTACGTTCTTCATTAGATTGTCCACATGAAGCCATAGGGGTTCCTTGAGTGTCCAAACGTTGGGAAGCCAATTGATTTATTGCTTGAGTCAATTGATGAAGGGTTGCCTGAAATCGATCCACTGTTTCTTTGAGACGATCCGTTGATTCTTGTTCCGCTTGGGTATCATAAGTAGGACCATAAGGCTCTTGGATTGATGGATATGGATATGGTGTATGTGGAGGTGGTGGTTCTTGGGAGTAATTGGGTTGGAGTTGGGGTGGTTCTATAAATGGTTCATATGGCTCATAAGGTGGTTGGTATGGTGGATAGGGGTTAGGGTCATATGGAGGTGAATGGTGGAAAGGGGCTTGTAAGTATGGTGGTCCAAAGTCATGTTGAGGAGGGGGTCTATAAGCATATGGTGGTGGTTGTTGATAATCTAAAGGGCGCTCACCATAGCCATTGCCTTGATATGCATCACATAATGGTTGTTGATAGTCCATTGGAGGTGGTTGTTGCCATGAGGGTTGATCAAATCCTTGCGGCTCCTCCCATCTTTGATTGTTCCATCTGTGGTGCATGTTGTCAATATAATTTCCTCTTCCTGCAACATAATTGTAACCAGACTCATAGCCAAAGGGGTGAGAGTTCATAGTAGTAGAAGAAAATAAAAAAAAAAACAAAAACCAACAAAAAGGAAATATTTTGAAAAAGATATAATTTTTGAAAAAAATAAGATAGAATTTTAAAAAAGATATGATTTTTGAAAAAGGATAAGATAAGATTAAAATTTTTAAAATCTGAAAATATTTTTTTTGAAAAATATTTACAATAACCAATAATAAGGCACACGTTTGCAATTCTCCGGCAACGGCGCCATTTTGAAGAACTGAAGGTTGATGGTTTAGAAGTTATAGTAAACTCTTGTTGTAAGTATAGTTACTAAACCAAGCAATCAACCTTTCTTACAAACATTTTGGTTGTCATAAGTAACAAACCCCTAAATAAATTGATAACCGAAGTATTTAAACCTCGGGTCGTCTTCTCAAGGAATCGCAGGGAGGTATGACTTATTATTGGCTATAAAAAAGGTAAAATTTTGGGGGGTTTTGAGAATGAGGAACAAGTATGATAAATGATAAGCGAAATAAATAAATAACTTATAAAATAAACTCTTGGCAAGATATGAAAATTCGAAAGTCCTATCCTAGTTACTCCTATAAGAATGGAAGTTAATCCTACTTATTTAACCTTTGCGTAAGCAAGGGAAAGTCCAGTGAACTAATTAGTTAGATTTTCCAAGTCCTAGCCAAATCCTAAGGAAAGACTAGAGTTAATGGAATTCCAGTTAATTAGCCGACATAACAATCAATCATGAATAGTTGAGAACTCGAGAGCTTCCAGTTAATCAATTAAAGTCAATAGTAAATAATCTAAATTAAAATTAAAGAAAAGCAATCATGAGTCTGAAATACCTCAAATTATATTAAATAAAAAATGTCAATTCTAACATGGACAATATCATCAGCCAATTGGACAGCATCAATCAAACACAATTAAAAATATCAGAGTAAATAAAAGTAGAAGAGAAACATAAATTATTGAACCTGATGAAGATAAAATAATCCTGAAGTGAAAAGAAATCCTCATTCTAAAATAAATTATAATCCTAATCCTAATCCTAAGAGAGAGGAGAGAACCTCTCTCACTAAAAACTACATCTAAAACTAAAAATTATGAATTATGAAAGCCTGATGAGTCTCTGCATATTTCCTGACTTTAATCTGTGTTTCTGGGCCAAAAACTGGGTTGAAATCCGGCCCAGAATCTCTGCCAGCAACTTTTATAATTCTGCAGATCGCGTACGTCACGCGGACGCGTCATTCACGCGGACGCGTCATTCGGCATTTTTCTTTTCCATGCGAGCGCGTCATGCATGCCTCCGCGTCGCTTCTGCTTTTCCAATCCGCGCGTCCGCGTCACTCATGCGGCCGCGTCACTGCGAATTCCTTTCTTCCGCACGGTCGCGTCACTGATGCGTACGCGTCACTTCTCGCTGGTTATCTCCTCAATTTCTTGTGTTCCTTCCATTTTTGCAAGATTCCTTCCCAATCTTTCACTCATTCATGCCCTATAAAGCCTGAAACACTTAACACACAGATCAAGGCATCGAATTGTAATAAGAGAGGATTAAGATTAGCTAAATTAAGACCAAAGAAGCATGTTTTCAATCATAGAACTAAACTAGGAAGGAATTGTAAAATCATGCAAATCTTATGAATAAGTGGGTGAAAAGCTTGATAAAACCACTCAATTAAATACAATATAAACCATAAAATAGTGGTTTATCAGTATACCAAAAAAGAAAAAACAAGATTTACATCATAAGAATAAAATTTGAAAAAAGAAAAAGAAAGCAAGATTTAGGTGGAAGTCCAATCCTTAAATAAAGTTTTGGTATCATCCAATAAAAATTTGAAACTAATCTTTAAAGGCAACTGCTGGATGATTAAATTTATAGTTATCAAACTATTACATGCTATTTTTTTTAATTCTACTGTACATTAAAGTCTTTTTTTAATTAAGTCAAACTAAATTGGATTAAATTTAACAAAAATCAATTTTATTAGTGAATACGTATTAAATATATTCCAACTTTTTACTAACGTAAACATGTTGCATACCGCACACTTTAATATAAATTCATTCAAAAAAAGTAATTTTTAAAATTATTCTCACTTCAAAACAAAAACTTCAAAATTACTTTTAAAATCTATTGTAAATCTCTAAATCTCTACAAAAATTTAAAAAAATTTTCTGTGCTAGGTTTCAAATCTTCAACAACAAACACTAAAATAAAAAAAGAAACATCATTGAAGGTAATGAGAATCTAAATCATCCATTATTTTTTTCTTTATTTCTCGTATTCTCTCTCGTGAAACACTAATTTCTCATATTTCTGTGCATTTACTAGATTCTGTTTGTGCTGTCGTAATAAATAGAAGTTACGAATAGTAGTTCACTTTATATTATTAATTATGTGATAACTGCACTAATTTGGTGTTATCTAATACATGTTCATGAGTTTTTTAGATTCAAAATTGACATGCATGTATTTTTTTAGTTGATTGAGTCATGTCTATCTAATTGTTTTGTTGTAAACATTTAATATATTCAATTTGTGTTTTCGTAATAAAATAGAAGTTACGAACAGTAATTCTCTTTATAATTGAGCCATGTTTGTGTGTTTGTCTTGCTTTGAGTTTATGTGGTGTCATCATTAAGTGTTTTTGGTGTTGTTCAGGCTTAAATGTGGCGTACTTGATCTTATTGACTTAGATTTGTTATAATTAGGTCATATAAGATACGTGTAGTAGTTTTGGTGTCATTTAAAGAATATTGATGAGTTTTTCTAATCCATAATTAATTTGAATGTGCTTTTATGGTTGATTGAGTTATATTTGTGTACTTATCTTGCTTTGAATTTGTGTGGTGACATCATTAAGTGCTTTCCATGTTATTGCGTTAAATATGGTGTACTTAATCTCATTGATTTGGATTTGTTATAATTAAGTCATATAAGATAGGTAAAGTAGCTCTGATGTCATCTAAAGCATATTGATGAGTTTTTCTGATTTAAAATTGATTTGAATGTGCTTTTGTAGTTGTTCGAGTCTTGTTTGTGTGCTTATCTTGCTTTGAGTTTGTGTGACATCATCGTTAAGTATTTTTGGTGTCATTTTAAATTAAATATGGTGTACTTTATCTCATTGACTTGTATTTGTTATAATTACATCATATAAAATAGGTGTAGTAGTTCTAGTGTCATCAAAATTATATTGATGAGTTTTCTTGATGCAAAATTGATTTGGATGTACTTTTATAGTTGATTGAGTCTTATTTGTATACTTATTTTACCTTAAGTTTGTGTAGTGTCATCATTAAGTGTTTTTGATTTCATTTTAGGTTAAATGTGGTGTACTTAATCTTATTAGCTTGAATTTGTTATATTTAATTCATTAGGTCATATATGATAGATCTTCTGATAGTTCTAGCGTTATCTAAATCATATATACATTAAATAGTTTCGGTGTCATTATTATTTAAATATTGTATTGTTACATATTAACTAAATTTTTTATTCTTTACAGCTAAAATGACAACAAAAAAAGTTGTTAAAAATATCATAAAAAAAGAGACAACAAAATATGATGCAAGCATATATACATTGAAACAACTCTATTTTTGTTGTATAAATATGTTATATAGCATAAATTTCAATTCCTTGCAAAAAAAAAAAACTCACGATTTGCGATGCTTTACAAGAACATATCTGAGATCTTTGATAAAAGGATTCCAAAGAAGAAGGTTCTTATGAAGAAAATAGAATTTGGTGCTTTGAGCCATATCTTAGGATTAAATGTCACCACAAGTTTTTTTTAAAGAATTAGGGCATTTCTTCGATTTATATCACAACTCTCTGGACACATGATGTGTAAGTACCTTTCTTATCTTTTTCGAGTGATTTGCATGTGAATTGGTTGAATTAAATTTAGATTTAGGTGTTTTAAGCTACCATGGATGCTACTTTGAGATGTTTTGCAATTTGATTTATTACAGGTGGCATTCAGGCGATTTTTGGCAAAGTGCAAAGAGAATTCGTGGATGTTGTCAATCCTGACCTCCTCACACTCCAACAAGCATAACTTAAGCTACAGAGGTCCAATTGATGCAATTCTTACGACATTGGAATTCCAAATTCCAGAGCTTTTCAACGATATATAATAGTCTATACTTTTTCTCTGGCACCATGGTGCTAAGTAGGGCTATCAAATGGGTTAGGCTAGCCCGTTTAAACCCATACCGTTTAGCCCATGGGTTATACGGGCTAGCCCAATTAAACCCACTTTGTTCGTGGGCCAAAATTTTAAAGTCCGGACTATTTATGGCCAACCCTACGGGTTAAATAGGCTGGCCCGTTTATTTGTTGACTTTTTTTACTCTTTTAAAAAAAACTAAAAAAGTCCAATTTTGAGGAGAAAAACTGGTGTATATTTTTGGACAAAAAAAATCTTGTTTAGCACAAAAAAATTAAAGTTCCAATAAACAACTAAACACATTTGATTTGAGTAAATGTTATGCTCTAAATTTGTTCTTTTAACTCTAAATAGAACCACATTACATCCAATTAGTGATTTCATATTTCTAATTTTAATATTTTTAATTAAAAGAGTATTTCTAATTTCTCTCATACAGTTAAAAAGTATTATAACAATATAACAACATCATAATTCTACCAACAAGCCACACAAAAAAGAAAAGAAAGTGTTTAACAGATTACATGGCATGTAAATATATTACAAAAGCAGCAAGTAATCTAATCCCAAAATCTTTTATCCAATCCACCAAATTAGTCAACACCTGCAATGGAAAGTTAGTGACTTAATGCAGAAAATTTTTTTCAATAGAATTGAATTAAAAAATACATGATTTAAAACAATTAGACAATACTAATAAAATACCAGGCTTCATATCAATTGAATCCACTTTATCTTTATAATATTTTTGTCATTCTCATTTTCACACTTAAATTCAGCATCTACAGCTTAAAATTAGTTAGTAGAAAATTAAATAATACAATATGCAAGTCATTCATTATTTATTGTAAATAGAAATTAACAAAATAAATTTAAAAAGTGAATTACCATCATCTTCAAATTACAAGCACAAATAAGAGCTTGCACATTCTTATCCAAAATAGAATTTCTATACCTATTTAGGACATGTGCACCAATGAAAAAGGTCGATTCCGAAGCTATCATAGTTATTGAAATACTAAACACATCACAAGTCATGGAAGCTAAATCAGAAAAGCGATGTGCTTGAGACCTCTAATATTACAAGACATCTATTTTAGAGTTCATACCAAGAATTGACTCATCCAAATAGATATCTAAAGAAGCCTTTCTTTGTGAAATATTAGTTTGAAAATTTATATTTCTCAACTCCTACAATATTCAAAAAAAATAATAAAACAATTAAGAAAGTAACATATTGACAAAAATATATAAAAAAATTATATTATCATAATACACAACAGAAATAAAACTTGCATCAAACACATCAAATGAAAGTGAATCATCTTCTTTAGAAGTTGGAATTCTTATTTGACCACTAGAAGCATTAGAAGAGGCATTATGTTACAAAGTTTCTAAATATGCTTCAAACAATAAATACAGCTTCTTCTTGATGGTGATCAACTTTTTATTAGTAGTACATGGATCCACTTTATTCAAATAATATTCCAAAACATGAAATTTTATTCAAGGATCGAGAATAGCTCCTAGAGAGAATCATGGAATAAACGCTCCAATACTTATCAAATTTGGCTTTCATTGGTTGCACCATTTTTCTTGTGGCCTCGTCCTCACTAATGGAGTATTCTTTCAGCAAACACTCAATCCTTCAAATTTGCATAAAATATAAATTTGAAGTAGGATAAGATTGACCAGACATCAAGGTAGTAATTTTATAAAATGGATTCAGAAATTTACATATTTCTCTTCCTCTTTTTCACTCTTTTTCGAATGGATAATCTTTGAAATTGTTATCCTTCAAAGAGAGTCTAACAAAACTACGCTCACATCTCAAAGCACTCTCCAACATCAAAAAAGTAGAATTCCATCTAGTAGGCACATCTAAGTTCACTCTAATATCAGAAATTTCAAGTGACTTAAGAACATCTCTAAATTGGATAGCTCGTGCCTCCGATGCTTTCACATACTCGATACTCTCTCCGATATTATGAAAAGTAGAACTAGCAACCTTCAATCCATCTTGAACTTTCAAGTTTAAGATATGAGCACAACACCTCACATGGAAAAAGTCCTCATTACATAATAACCTATCAATTAAAAAAGATTTTGTTTGAGTAAATTTTGCATGCTATCATTAGATGAAGTATTGTCTAAGATTATTGAAAATATTTTCTTCTCTATTCTCCATTCAGATAACAATTCAAGCACTTTATTTGCTAATTGATGTCCCATATCTGGAGAAAACATGTGAGAAAATAAGAGTATCTTAAAATTTAATTTCCACCTAGAATCAATATAATGGGCAGTCAAAGTCATATAACCCTCTGTTGTGCATGAAGTCCAAAGATCAATAGTTAAACATATCCTACTTCGAAGTTTTCCTAACTGGCATTTTAACTTTTCTTTTCTAGTAATATAAAATTTGAAAACATCAGCTACAACAGTGTTTTGAGAAAACATCTTAGCATCAGGATTCAAGTACTTAAAAACATCCCTAATTCTTCTATACTCAACAAATGAGAAAGGCAAATCATGTTTTATGATTGTTATTGCAATTAATTCACGAAAAATCACAGGATCAACTTGTATAGCCCTTAACCTCCCATCTTCATCAAGCATCATTTTTTTCAAATCATGAAATTTGGGGAGTTCACGACACACAGGGATATGTCGTCTCAATATAGAGGTACCATGAGTATTGTCTCCACCTTTGTATTCTTTTTCACACCCTTTACATTTGCACCTTGTTTTGCCATCTTACCCAACTATTTTTATAAAATTATCCCATACATTAGATGTAGTTAACCTTTTTCTCTTTTTAGAATAATTTGACCCATCAATAATAGTAGGTGGAATACTTATAAGAGGTGTCACTTGAGTTACTTTCGACGGGACTTTATCGTCAACAAGATCATCAAAGTCATCATTAGAGTCTGAGTCCAAGAAAATTTGTTCTACATCAACACTATCTCTTACATAATCATCCATGACTCCAAAATAAATCACTAACCAAAAATAAAAACACAAAATTAGATTAATCTTTACTATTTACAAAAAATATTATTACAAAATAACCAGAATAAAACAGAATAGATAAATAATTAATGTTAATGTCAGACTATTCATCAAGACGTTGAGAACCTAAGATTTATAAAAAAAAATAAATAACATGCATATGTTATTATTAAGACAAGAAAGTAATGTTACAATAATTAGCTAAAAATTGATGAGTGTGATGACCGAATGCTACGAAAACTGAAGAATAGTAGAAGGTGAGTGAAGAATAGATGAAATAACAAAAACTAAGGGGTTAACAGTGATGAGAGCCTCGCAAGGTTCTAATGGTGGGGATGCTCATCGATTACATTGACAAAGAAGTTACTGTTACCGGAAGAAGGATGGACACACACATAAATTTGTGAGGTTGTGGTGCTGTGCAGAAAAATTAGGGATTTATAGCTACTCCAGAGTGTTTTCTCTCTTTCCTTTGTACGTTTGAATTTTTAGTGAGTGGCTATCTGGCTTAGAGAGAGTTTTATTAGTTTTGCACTCTTATATTGTATATAGGTTGGGTTATTTTTCAGGTTGGTTTTTTTTTAACCTTGCATAGCATTGGACTATTGGTATTTGGTCAATTGGGCTTATGGTCTATGGTTTATTAGCTTAATAATTCTCTAAATTTGTTATTTTTTTACGGATCGAGTTGGATTTTTTCGAATAATGTTTAGCTAAAATCTAAAATTTCAATTCAAAAAAAAAATTAAATTTATGCGAGCCTCCGTTTAGCCCACAGGCTAGCCCATTTAACCTGCAATTTTTTTTGGATTAATCTGGCTCAATCCGTTTAATCCAAAATTTAAACAGGCCTGAATTAGAGGCAAAAGCCCGCCAATTTAAATAGATAAATGAGCTGGCTCGATGGACTTGGCCCATTTTGACAGCCTAGCGCCAAACGCCACCAAACTTCACCCATTCAAGTTTGGCGTCATGATCACAAGAAAATCACAATTTGATTCGGCCATAGTGAAACTAAACACCACATCCTCAAGTTTGGGGCTAGAATCCTGGAAACGCGTGTGTATTCGCTGCATACATGCGCCACACGCCACTAGCTCAAGTTTGGCGCCAGTATGGTAAAAAAGAAGGGTTTCTGCATGATCATCACCAAATCTTTTTATTTTATTTAGTTTTTAAAATTTGTTTTGAATTAAGAAAAGATATTTTTAGGTCTTAGAAATTACATTTTACATTTATTAGGATTAGATATAAAAGGAGAAGATATCTTGACCTAGTTTTTCTCCTTCTTCTCCTCCACTTATGCACTTTTTAGAATTATATACTTTTCTTTGCTAAGATTTTTTTGCACCATGAGCAACTAAACCACCATTGCTAAGGTTAGGAACTCTATTTATTTGAATGAATTAATAACTATTGTTTTCTACTTCTGATTAATGCATTGATTTACATTCAAGAATCTGTTTCGTTCTTCATCCTACGGATTAGAGTGTATTGAAAAATAACTCTTTTCTAACTTGAATTTTTTTTGAATCTTGGAAAATTTATCTCACCTAAATAATAGCTTGAAACTAAATTCTCATAACTCTCTAATTATTTGAATTTAATGTGATACGTGACATATAATCATATCATCTTTGGATCTTGAGACTTTTGTGTGGCTATAAACTAGGGTTTGAACTTAAACCCTCTAATTAGATTAAGTGATCGAGAAATTGGCGGTTAATTGAGTTAGAGGAGGATTAAATTACCAAGAAATTAGAATCTAATTCACTTAAAGTTGCTATGAATGAAATCCTTGCATAATCAAAGTGGTTAATAAGAATTGTTAATCTGGAAAAGTAAATATCTCCAAAACCTTAACTGTTTTCTCATATTACTCATACAATCTATTTACTGTTTGCTTTTTTAAATATTTTGAATTACTGTTTAATGCAATTGAACTCAAAACACTCCTTTTTGCTTGCCTGACTAAATAAATCATTCAATATTGTTGCTTGGTCCATCAATCCTCGTGGGATCGACCCTCGCTCACTTGAGCTATTACTTGGTACGACCCGGTGCACTTGCCGGTTAGTTTGTGGTTTCAAAATCCGCGCCAAGTTTCTGGCGCCTTTGTTGGGGATTGACTGTGACTGATAACTACCTGTTGTTTAATTGCCTAGATTAGACTTTCTTTGCTTTAATTGTGTTTAATTTTCTTCCCTAATTTTTCTTTGAAAATCTTGCTTAAATTTATTTAGAATTTTTTCTTAATTTTGAAATTAAGTTTGGTGTTTCCTTAGTTTATTTATTTTATTTTCCAATTTTTTTCTTTATTATTTTCGAATTTTCTTGTTCCCTTTTTCTTAGTAATTTTCGAAAATTTTAATTCAATTTATTTATTTTATTTTATTTTATTTTTTACTCAGGTTACCTCACTAGAAATTATCTTCACTCTGACGTAGAGATCCCCACTTTTTTTTTTATTTTTTGTCTGTTTATGAGCAAGAACAAGAATAAGGAACCTTTTCTTGATTTTGATCCTGAGATTGAAAGGACTTTAAGAAGACGCCTACAGCAGCTTAGAGCTTACAAAGTTACTGAGAATTTCAAGGATAATTTTGAGAAAGAAGTTGAAGAGTTTATTATGGGTGTAAACAACAACAACGATTTTGTTATTCCTAATGCTCCCAATGCTCCTAATATGCCTGAGCAATCTAGAAGGACATTTGGCTCATACACTGCTCCTAGCCCCACCTTCTATGATAATAGTATTGTTGTACCCCTTGTGACTCCTAACAACTTTAAGCTGAAGCCTTAGCTCATCACTTTGGTGCAACAAAACTGTCAGTTTCATGGACTCCCGCAGAAAGACCCAAATTTGTTCATCTCTAATTTCTTACAAATATGTGATATAGTCAAGACCAGTGGAGTCCATCCTGATATTTATTGATTGTTACTCTTTTCGTTTGCTATATGAGACAAAGCCAAGCTGTGGCTTGACACACAACCAAAGGAGAGCTTGGATACATGGGATAAATTGGTCTATAGATTCCTAACCAAATTCTTTCCACCTTAGAAGCTGACTAAGATGAGGACTAATGTTCAGACTTTTAGACAAAGAGAGGGTTAATCTCTCTATGAAGCTTGTGAGAAGTATGAGCTGATGCTCAGAAAATATCCTCCTGACATATTTTCAGACTGGATCCAGTTGCAGATCTTCTATGATGGAGTTACTGAGGCCACCAAAATGTCTTTGGATAATTCTACAGGCAGATCTCTTCATATGAAAAAGACCCCTGAGGAGGCTCTAGATTTGATTGAGATGGTTGCTAACAACCAATATCTGTATTCTTCTGAGAGGACCTCTGTGAGGAAAGGAGTCATGGTTGCTAACAACCAATATCTGTATTCTTCTAAGGCTATGTCTCAACAGATAAATACCATTATTCAACACTTTGGTAGACTATAAGTTTCAGGTATTAATACCCAAGATGCTTCATGACATAAGTGGCGGATTCCCTCAAGGTGGGCCTTATAATTAAGGCCAATTTCCCTCTGAACAGGTTAATTATGTGGGCAATTCCTCCAAACCCCCCAATAATGATCATTTCTCTAAGACTTACAATTCGGGGTGGAGGAATCACCAAAAGTTTGGATGGAAAAATCAACCACAGTGGCACCAGAGCTTCAATAACAATCAGGGCCATTATAATAATTTCAATCAGAGTGATTTCAACAACAACAATGCAGATTCTCATTCTCAGAAATCCTCTGACTTAGAATATATAGTTGCAGAGCTCTCCAAGAATACTTTTAGTTTCATGCAGGAAACCAGGACTGCAATTAGGAACTTGGAGGTTCAGATGGGTCAACTAGCCATAAAAGTTGCTAAGATTGATTAAAGGTCCACACATACCTTTCCTAGTAACACAATTCCAAATCCAAGAGAGGAGTGCAATGTTATCACCTTGGTAAGTGGACTAGTGGCAGGTAAGGAAGCACAAGTTATTGAGGAACCGATTGAAAAAGAAGCTCTGGAGAAGGCACAAGCCAAGGAGAAGGACACCCCTGAGAGGCACCCTGATAATAGGGATGGCAAAGCGAGCCGGCCCGTCCTAACCCGCCCCACCCCACCCCATCTAGGCCTGCTCCGCCAACTAAGATGGGTTCAAAATGCTAGACCGCCCCCCTTTATAGCGGATTGACGGGTCAGCGGGCTAGCCCGCTTGACTTTTTTTATTTTTTTGAAAAATAAAATTCATTAAAATTAACAAAAAAATAATAATTAAAAATTAAATACAAATAAAAAATAGTCAAATTATAATATTATTTTTTCACTATCTTTTTTTTAATTTTTAACTTCAATAAAATTGTTCAAAATAATATTTGTCAATAGTGTTATCTTTATTTTAAAAAATAAATCACATAATTTGAGTAAATATACGAAATTGTAAAATAAATAAATAAAGTTAATAACTAAAAGAAAAATAAAAACAAAAACAAAAAAAGTGTTAAAAAATTCTATAATTATTAATTTTATAATAATAATCACTCTTTTATTTAATAAAAAAAGAAAAATAAAAAATTTTGGCCCGACGAACTGGCCCGCCCCGCCCCGCCCCGCCAAAACCCGCTAATTTGGCGGTGCGGGTTCAGCGGATTTTTTTAATTTAGTGGGCTCCAAATCCTAGCCCAACCCACATTTTTTAGCGGGTTTAGTGGGTCGGCCCGACGGGTTCAACCCGTTTTGCCACCCCTACCTGATAATCCCTTTTCTGGTTGATCTTGAGCAATATCCATTGAAGCCTAAAGCACCTAAGTACAAGCCAAAGATGCCATATCCTCAGAGACTTCAAAAGGAGACCAAGGACAAGCAGTTTTCAAAGTTCTTAAAAATATTCAAAAAGTTACAAATTAGTATTCTTTTTGCTGAGGTTTGGAGCAATGCCTCTCTGTGTTAAGTTCATGAAGGAGTTGCTATCCAAGAAGAGAAATTTGAAGGGAGATGAGATAGTGGTCATGACCAAGGAATATAGTGCCATCATTCAGAGCATATTACCAACAAAGATGCAAGATCCAGGAAGCTTTCAAATACCATGTACTATTGGAAGCACAACCTTTGAAAAAGCCTTGTGTGATCTAGGAGCAAGCATCAATTTGATGCCCTTGTTTGTGATAAAGAAGTTGCAAATCAAAGAGGCACAACCAACAAGGATAGCATTACAAATGGCAGACAAATCTCTGAAATATGCACATAGAATCGTGGAGAATGTCTTGGTCAAAGTGGAGAAGTTCTTTCTCCCAACAGATTTTGTGATTCTTGACATGGGTGATGCGTGATCATCTTATACCCTTTTCCTAGCATTTTCTAGTTGTTTTTAGTTAGATTTTATTTAGTTTTACTTAATTTTAGTGCGAAAATTTCTTTTGGATGCTACTTTGAGTTGTTTTGGTATTTTTATGATTTTAGGTGAATTTCGGAGCAATTTGGCAGAATTTGGAGCAAAAATGAAGAAAGCATGTAGCACCCTCCCTGGGCGCTAAACGCCCAAGCTAGCATTTAGCGCTAGCAAGGGATCAAGACTAGCACGCCATCATTCTCCCTTGGGCGTTTAACCTCCAATCTGGCATTAAACGCCAGCAATTGTTCAAATTCACACTCATGTGGGCCTCTCAAGTGGATTTAGCACATATTAGTCATATTTTATTTTCTTTTTGTAAATTTTAATTACAAACAAAATTTTTTAGATTTAGAATTGAATATTTTATTTTAGCTTCAAATCAAATTAGGTTAGTATAAAAGGGAAAAGATCACTTGTATTTGGGATCTTCTTCCTTCTGCACATTTTCAAAATCCTAGTTTCTCTGTAAGTCATGAGTAACTAAACCTCCTAGTTAAGGTTAGGAGTTTTGTTTTATTTCTATGGATTAGAACTATTATTCTTCTATTTTAAATTATGTTTGATTCAATTCTAAGGATTGTCTTCGTTCTTAATCTTATGAATTGGGTGGAACGAGAGTATGACCCTTTTCTACATGAGTTCTTGTAATTCTCGAGAGAGTTATCTCGCTTGAACTACAACTTAAAAAAAATTCCTCTTAAATCGCTAATTGCATGAACTAATTTGAATAATGTGTCATATAATCCTGTTAGTCTTGGGTAATTAGGGTTTTCATGGCACTAAACTAGTTTTCTGAACTTCATCCTCTAATTAGAATTAAGTGACCACGAGAGTGGCGGCTAAACGTAAATTAGAGGAGGCTAAATCACTAAGAGATTAGGGTTTATACATTTAAAGTTTGCCATAAAATGAATCATTCATTGTTAAAATAGTTGGTAAGACATTTTAATCCGAAAAAGTAAACATCTCCGAGACCTTAACTGCTTTCTCTTATTAATTTCACACCAACTGTTTATCTACTTTCTTTATTTTCTTATTTATTGTTTATGTGAATTACAACTCACCAAGCCCTTTTTTTGATTTGCCTGACTAAGTCCAACCAGACAACCATTGCTTACTCTGTCTGAAAATTCTTGTGGGATCCCCTCACTCACCTGAGGTATTACTTGGATGACCCGATGCACTTGTCGATTGAGCTATGTGAAATCCTAATTCAGCACACTAATGGGGGGAGGATGAAAATCCCTCTATAATCCTAGAAAGACCATTCATAACTACTGGGAGTGCTCTAATTGATATAGAAGAGAGTGAATTAGTGCTTAGAGTGCATGATGAGAAACTGGTCTTTCATGTCTTCAAAAATATGCATACATTAGGTGAAAAGGAGAGGTGCATGCAGACTGAGCTTATTAATCCAAACCTTCAAGAACTCCCTGATGATGCACAACAAGATCTATAGCTCAAGCCTCTTTTGGTGATAATCAACAAATTTTTCCTGACATCCATTGTAATTTTGGTGTTGGGAATGCAGTATCAAGAAAGGAGGAGGCTCTCGAGAAGAAAGTGCCCTAAGAATGGAGAAACAAAAAGATCTCCATTGAAGGTTTCTCCCCAGGGATGAAGGTAGTGTTGACTCATAATCTAGTGTTAACTTATATAGTAAACAAAATCCTCTCTCTTGAGCATATTGAGCTATGTACTTCATGGGGACACAGAGAGAAAATTCACAGTGAGAGGGGAGGAGTTGAAGCACTAAGATCAACTGCCGCGTTAACAAAAAATCAACCGTCAAGCTAGTGACGTTAAAGAAGCGCTTGTTTGGAGGCAACACAGTCATCCGTATCCTTAGATTTGCTATTTGTTTTGAATTTATTTAGTTTATTTTAATTTCTTATCGTTTTCCTTCTTTTTAAGTGTATTTTGATCATGCTAAGTGTTTAAAACAAGAACAGGTGCAATCAAAAGGGATTTCAGACCACCCGGGAAGGATTCTATTCAGCCTAGGTGGCGCCAAACTTGAGAAGCTCAAGTTTGGAGGATTCACTACTGGCTAGGTGGTGCCAAACTTGGAATTCTCAAGTTTGGTGCAAGGTGCTGCAAATTGGAGGAAGTTGCTGCGGGAGATGTGGCGCCAAACTTGGAAATATGAAGTTTGGCACCATCATCAAAGCATTTTTGGAGTTTCATTCGGCCAGGGTGGCGCCAAACTTGGCCACTCTGGCGTTGGCACCACCTTGAGCAAAAAAATATTAATTTTAATTTTTCGTACCCTTATATCATTCCCTTCTTCTTTGATTTGTTTTTTTTACTCATCTGTGCGTTTTTTATGCCCCTCCCCATTCTCAGATTTTCTTTGCTTAAGGACAATCAAACTTTTAAGTTTGGTATTGTAGAGCGCACTCTCTGTTTATCTTATCATCAATAACACTAAAGGGAGGTGAATCATCTTCATAGAGGAGCACAGCCTGAGGAATGAGATGGCCACCAGGAGAACTAAGGTGGTTGAGTTCATGTCATTCTATTTCTCCTTCTGCTCTTATTTTGTTATCTCCTATTTTTTGTTGCTTTTCTTTATCTGTTGCATGATCTTTAGCGATTTCATTTTCTTAGGTTTTAATTTGCTTCAGTATTTTATTTTTACTTTGAAAAGATGTCTCATGTACCACTCACTGAGCTTGAAATTGAAAAGAAAAAGAAAAGAAGGATGTATTGCATGAGAAATTGAATTTTATATTTAAGAGTAGTCTTATTTACTTAGATGTGGTGGTGTTTATCTGTGACTCTGAATGCATGATATGAACAGAGCATATTTGAATTTTGATCAAAAGATGTTGATGCATGAAGAAGAGGAATTTAGAGAACTATTATGAATTCTCTAAATTTAAACAGGAAATTAATCTTTGAAGCAAAAGAAACAGTAAAAAGAAAAGAAAATAAATAAAAAGTAAGGCCCAAGGCTCTGAGCATCAATGGCTAGGAGGGTTAAATATGATCAAAAGCTCAAAAGAGTTGTTTTCCTAGTCATATGCTTGTGGTGTGACTGTGTCATGAAATTTTTGAGACAGAATACTTAGAGTCAAAGCCAAGTACAATGCAGAGTATGCCAAAGGCTCTAAGCACCATTAACTAGAAAAGTTCAATAGAAAATATCAGAACTCAAAAAGTTCCCTAGGTAAGTTCTTGTGGTGTTTCTCTGTCAAGCAAAGCTTGAGATAAAATATTTAGAGTCACGACTAGAGTAAAGGTACAAAGCACCAAAGAAAAGATAAGAAAAGGTTGTGTTCGAGGACTCATCCAAAGATTAAAAAGCTAGAGAATTCATAATACTATCCAGGTTCTAATTCTGAATGACATTTAATATTCATTAGCTTCAAAGGATAGTGAGATGCCGAAACTATTCATGGTCATAGTGTTGTTAACCCCACTCAGAAAATAGACAAAAGTGTAATTGAAAAACTCAACTTTCATGCAAATTCACATATCGGGGTTATATTGTTTTTAGTTGCTTGAGGACAAACAACAATTCAAGTTTGGTGTTGTGATGCGTGAGCATCTTTCTTATCTTTTCCTAGTGATTTGCATGTGAATTTGTTGAATTAAATCAATATTTAGGTGTTTTAAGCCTCCAAGAATGTTACTTTGAGTTGTTTTGCATTTTGATTTATTACAGGTGGCATTCAGGAGAGTTTGGCAAAGTGCAAAGAGAATTAGTGGATGTTGTCAACCATGACCTCCTCACACTCCAACGAGTATAACTTGAGCTATATAGGTCCAATTGAGGCGGTTTTAGTAGAATTGAAAAGCCAACTTTTAGAGCTTTTCAATGATATATAATAGTCTATACTTTTTCTCTGGCACCATGGGGCCAAACACCACCAAACATCACCCATTCAAGAAACTCACAATTTAATTTAGCCATAGTGGCACCAAATGCCACATCCTCAAGTTTGGTGCCAGAAACCTAGGAACGCGTGTGTATTCCCTGCATACATGGCACCAAATGCCACCAGTCTCAAGTTTGCCACCAGTATGCTGAAAAATAAGGATTTCCGCGTGATCTTCACCAAATCTTTTTATTTAATTTCATTTTTAAAATTAGTTTTGAATTAAGAAAAGATATTTTTAGGTTTTACAAATTATATTTTACATTTATTAGGATTAGATATAAAAAGAGAAGATATATTGACCTAGTTTTTCTCCTTCTTCTCCTCCGCTTCCGCACTTTTCAAAATTACAGACTTTTCTCTACTAAGATTTTTCTACACCATGAGCAACTAAACCACCATTGTTAAGGTTAGGAGCTCTATTTATTTGAATGGATTAATAACTATTGTTTTCTACTTCTAATTAATGTATTGATTTACATTCAAGAATCTGTTTCGTTCTTCATCCTACGGATTAGAGTGTGTTAGAAAATAACTCTTTTCTAACTTGAATTCTTGTTAAATCTTGAAAAAGTTATCTCACCTGAATAATAGCTTGAAATTGAATTCTCATAACTCTCTAATTATCTGAATTTAATGTAATATGTGACATATAATCATATCATCTTTGGATCTTTAGGGTTTTGTGTGGCAATAAACTAGGGTTTGAACTTAAATCCTCCAATTAGATTAAGTGACCAAGGAATTGTAGGTTAATTGAGTTAGAGGAGGATTAAATTACCAAGGAATTAGAATCTAATCACTTAAAGTTGCTATAAATTAAATCCTTTCATAATCAAAGTTGTTAATAAAAATTGTTAATGCGAAAAAGTAAATATCTCCAAAACCTTAACTCTTTTCTCATATTACTCTCACAATCCATTTACTGTTTGCTTTCTTAAATCTTTTGAATTACTGTTTAATGAAATTAAACTCAAAACTCTCCTTTTTGCTTGACAGACTAAGTAAAACATTCAACTATTGTTGCTTAGTCCATCAATCCTCATGGAATCGACCCTCACTCAGCTGAGGTATTACTTGGTATGACCCGGTGCACTTGCCAGTTAGTTTGTGGTTTTTAAAATCCGCACCAACACATGGTATGGGAAAGTCAAAATCACCCTTGCAAAAATAAGGGATGCTCTGGGCTTAAATGCAACTAATAATCTATTCTCTCAATCAAATTTTGGTGTTGTTGTTTTTAGGTTACTTTATGTTATTAATTTATTTTAGCACTATTGTAGGGGATTGTTTTGCAGAAAAAATTATAAATAAAAAATATCACTAAAGAGCAAAAGGAGGTTGTTGAAAACTTTAAAGGTTCTTCTTTCTCATTTTTGATAATATCTTTGCTAAATATTAATCTAGATGGAGAGGAAAATCGACTGAAGTTCAAGAGAACATTCATTCTCTTCATCCATAAGTGCTTCTTGTTGCCAGCAACAGTCAGCAAAATTTCTCCAGTTCACATGCCAATAGTTCTTGATGCTGACAACACATGAGAATGGAGTAGGGCTACTCATGTGCTCATCTTTCTCATTAAATGAATCAGAAGTCATAAGAACAACAACAAATACTCGGTTGATGGGTATCTTTTTGCGCTGATAATTATATACTTTCACGAATCAAAATTCATTGATACACCAACAGATAAAATCCATGGACCACCGTGGGTTGCACATTAGACAAGAAAAATGCTGGTTGAGAGGATTGATGGTAAGGCAAAAGATGAAATTGTAACTTCAAAAAACTTATATCTTGAAAGTTTCGGTGTCATTATTTGTAAAATATTGTCATATTGACTATCTAAACTGATTGTGCTAATTAAATAGCTATCTATTTTAGGGTCTCGTGAAAAGATCAGAGCTAAGGGATGGAAGAGAAGAAAAGGGTAAAAAGCAAGAAAAGAAGAAACATATTATAGACAATTGTTCAGAAACTCATAAACTAGGATTGGACTTAAACTTCTAATTTAAATTAAGTGACCAAAGAATTGGCAGTTGGTTTGGTTGGAAGAGATTAAATTACTAAGGAATTAGGGTTTAATCAATTAAAGTTGCCATGAATTGAATATTTGCATGATTAAAGTGAGTGATAAGAACCATTAATATGAAAATTTAACATCTTCAAAACCTTAACTGTTTTCTCATATAATTTTCACAACCCGATTACTGTTTTCTTTCTTAAATTCTCTTAACTATTGTTTGATGCAGTTTACAACTCAAAACATTCTTATTTGTTTGTCTGACTATCTTAATCACTCAACTATTGTTACTTGATCTATTAATCCTTGTGGGATCGACACTCACTCACCTGAGTTATTACTTGGTATGACCCGGTACACTTGCCAGTTAGTTTGTGGTATTCAAAATTTGCAACCAATGATTCTACAGTGTACATCCATTGTCTTTTTTGAACATTCCCTCCGTGTGCCAAAACTTTCAGGCATTACAAACCACTTGTTAGAATTGATGGGACTCACTTGTATGGCAAATGGGGGTAGATTGCTTCTGACAATTGAGTAGGATGGAAACTTGAACATCATCCTAATGACTTTTGCACTTGTTGAAGGAGAAAATATGAAGTCATTGTCCTTTTTCTCTCAAATCTTTGCCAGCATGTGATCCTACAATAGGATATTCTTGTTATCTTTGTTAGACACAATGGGATCAAGGCTACTTTGAAGGCACCTGATGATGGTTGGGTCCCGCCAAGTGGTATCATGCATTTTGAGAACAAGCTTGTCGCAGCAAACTTTGCTTTGAGTTTTCAAGATTAAGGATGCAAAGAGGCTGCTTGTGAATGATGATAACTATAGTTGTTAATGGACTAGATGGTTAGACCAAAAAACTAATGGACTGAATCCTAAACCGGATCGGTTTAACATTCTGACAGTTTAAAGATGAAACCAATCAAAACCAGTGTGAACTGCCCTAAACTGATGTGAACCGGTCAAAATCCAAACAACTCACGCGCTAATAATGTTAGCATGTGGGTTTGAGCACATTTTCAAAAACTTACTTGAACTGGATTCGAACACGAAGTTAAAAGGGTGGGGAGCAGCCTTGCAACAACTAGGCTAGGAAGTTTTGCTTTGAGTTTTCAATATTAAGGATGCAAAGAGGCTACTTGTGAATGCTGATAAGTATAGATGTAAAAATCGGATCGGATTGGACGGTTCAACTGAAAAACCAATGAACTAAATCCTAGACTGGTCCGGTTTAACATTCTGACTACTTAAGGATGAAATCGGTCAAAACTCGTGCGAACCACCCTAAAAAAATTAAAGAAAATCCTACCTCTATTTTTAGAGACCAAAATTTTGAAGCAACAATTTTTATTTATCAATTTTAATCGTACTAACAAGTTTGTATAAATAACTCTCATGGTTATTTACACATACTTGAATAATGTAATAGGTACAAGCTATTTATAAATTATGACAATAAAAAAATAATAATGAATTTAATATAGAAATAAAATAAAAATTATTTGTAATAAGAAAAAAATAGATATAAATTCATGATGACTAGGTTAACCAGTTCAACCAGTCACTCAACAGTTAAATCAATGACCCATTAACCTAGTATTTTGATCAGGTCAATTGCTGGTTCAGTTCTAATAACTATGATGATATGTAGCCTCCGCATCAAGATAGTGGGAGAAGGTTCAAACCTATGATGAAAAACATTTCTAAGTGTGTTAGCTTTGTTTTCAAATGTACAAGGAATCTTTTGGTCACTTCGTTGATGAAGTCCACACATGCTAGGTTGGCAGAGCTATTTGTTTGCCAAGAACGGGATTGAGGAACAGTTAGAGACTAGCCTCCAATTTTGATAAGCTCTAATGAAGGCCATAGAGTGCAACTGGAGGGATTTAAGATGCTTCACAGTGACCACTATACTATAGGTCTAACTCTGAGTTCACCGTGACAGAGATGAGTCCTATGATAACTTCTCACTTAGCTCATATAGAGTATTATTGAGGGACTGAACATGTAACTGCTGGTATTTTTAGTCCCTATATCATCCATATAACCACGCCGTAGTATGTTGTGCCCTATATCGGCTCAATTGGACAACTTATATTCATCATGTATACCACATGATAACAATGTTTCATGTCGATAGGATGGGTTTCACCCCTCCTATTCTAGAAAGGTTCTGGCCCCATATGATGGTCCCACTGTCATTCCTTATCTAATATTAGACTTGTGAAAAAAGGGCGTCCAAGAACAACTAGAATTCGAACCAACATGGATGTGGTTGATCCTAACCATCCAAAGAGATGTGGACTCTATAGGTAGGTTGGACATACATGAAGGAATTGT
The DNA here is from genome assembly GCF_003086295.3 of Arachis hypogaea. Taxonomy (NCBI): domain Eukaryota; kingdom Viridiplantae; phylum Streptophyta; class Magnoliopsida; order Fabales; family Fabaceae; genus Arachis; species Arachis hypogaea. Next base: position 24,101,814 of record NC_092044.1, on the reverse strand, counting down.
GATCAGCCGTAGATCGCGTTACTGTCAATAGTCAAAGCCAATTGTTAGGCCACATCCTGTAGCGTGACGGTGCATTCTCGGAGAGGCATATGAAAGCTAAGGTGTACATTTTTGGATGCCATCTTTCAGTAAATGTGCTGATAAGAGGCTCATCCAACTTAAACCAATAGTTGTTCAACCTAGTGTGGTGGTATAAGTCAGCAGCTGGTGCATGGAATTGTGATCACACTTTTCACAACTCCGCACAACTAACCAGCAAGTGCACTGGGTCATCCAAGTAATACCTTATGTGAGTAAGGGTCGATCCCACGGAGATTGACGGCTTGAAGCAAGCTATGGTCATCTTGTAAATCTCAGTCAGGCAGATTCAAATGGTTATGAGGTATTAATAATTAAAAGATAAACAAAACGGAAAAATAACATAGAGATACTTATGTAATTCATTGGTAGAAATTTCAGATAAGCATTTGGAGATTCTTTGTTGCTTCTGAACCTCTGTTTTCATATTGTCTTCATCAGATCATGGATCCTCCCTTCCATGGCAAGCTGTATGATCCTCTCAGTGAAAATGGTCCAGCTACGGTTTCTGTACGGCTAATCAACTGTCGAATTTCTCGTCTCGGATGAAAAATACTAGGCACAGCTACCGCAGGGCTAATCATCTGTCGGTTCTCACTTGTGTCGGAATAAGATCTATTGATCCTTTTGCACACTGTCACTGTACCCACCATTCGCGAGTTAGAAGCTCCTCACAGTCATCCCTTCCCAGATCCAACTCGGAATACCACAGACAAGGTTTAGACTGTCCGGATCTCAAGAATGTTGTCTATTGATTCTAGCCTATACCACGAAGATCCTAATCACGGGGTCGGATGCTCTATTGTCAGAAGAGACGATGCGAATCCGTAGATCAGAGACCCAAGAGAGTATACTCCGGCTGGCGTCCAATGACTATGTTGAACATCATGTAGACCGCTTTATGGTTGTCAGGCACGTGGATCTTGGCTAAGCGAGTACTGAAGATAGTGGGTGATTATCACGGGTTACCCCTTCAGTCTAACTTAACTGAATTAAGTACAAGAGTATATCTTGGAGAAGAAGTAGGCATGAATTGAAGGAAAAATAATAGTACTCACATTAATTCTTGAGGAACAGTAGAGCTCCTCACCTTAATCTATGAGGTGTAGAAACTCCACCGTTGAAAATACATAAGAGAAAAAGGTTTAGGCATGGCTGAATGGCCAGCCTCCCCAAAGATGATCATAAAGCACAAGGGTTCCAAAAAGACCCCAATACAATAGTAAAAAGTGCTATTTATACTAAACTTGTAAACTAGGTTTACAGAAAATGAGTAGATAGTGCAAAAATCCACTTCCGGGGCCCACTTGGTGTGTGCTTGGGCTGAGCTTTGAAGCTTTCACGTGCATAGGCCATCCTTGGAGTTAAATGCCAGCTTGGATGCCAGTTTGGGCGTTTAACTCCAGTTCTGGTGCCAGTTCCAGCATTTTATGCCAGAAAATGGTCTCTGGTGGGCGTTTGGACGCCATTTTGGGCCATCAAATCTCGGGTAAAGTATGGACTATTATTCTGGAAAGCCCAAGATGTCTACCTTCTAACGCATTTGAGACGCGGCAATTGGGCTTCTGTAGCTCTAGAAAATCCACTCCGAGTGCAGGGAGGTCAGAATCCAATAGCATCTGCAGTCCTTTCTCAGCCTCTGAATTAGATTTTTGCTCAGGTCCCTCAATTTCAGCCAGAAAAACCTGAAATCACAGAAAAATACACAAAATCATAGTAAAGTCCAGAAATGTGATTTTTGCATAAAAATTAATAAAAATATACTAAAAACAATGCCAAAAAGCGTATAAATTATCTGCTCATCACAACACCAAACTTAAATTGTTGCTTGTCCCCAAGCAACTAAAAACAAAATAGGATAAAAAGAAGAGAATATTCAATAAATTCTAAAACATCAATGAAGCTTAGTTCCAATTAGATGAGTGGGACTAGTAGCTTTTTGCTTCTGAACAGTTTTGGCATCTCACTTTGTCCTTTGAAGTTTAAAATGATTGGCATTCATAGGAACTCAAAATTCAAATAGTGTTATTGATTCTCCTATTTCAGTATGTTGATTCTTGAACACAGCTACTTATGAGTCTTGGCCATGACCCTAAGCATCTTGTTTTTCAGTATAACCACTGGATACATAAATGCCACAGACACATAACTGGGTAAACCTTTTCAGATTGTGACTCAGCTTTGCTAGAGTCCCCAGTTAGAGGTGTCCAGGGTTCTTAAGCACACTCTTTTGCCTTGGATCACGACTTTAACCACTCAGTCCCAAACTTTTCACTTGGACCTTCATGACACAAGCACATGGTTAGAGACAGCTTGATTTAGCCGCTTAGGCCAGGATTTTATTCCTTTGCCCCCTCCTATCCCCTGATGCTCAAAGCCTTGGATCCTTTTTACCTTTGCCTTTTGATTTAAAGGGATATTGGCTTTTTCTGCTTGCTTTTTCTTTTTTTCTTTCTTTTTCTCTATTTTTTGCTCCTTTTTTTGCAAGCTTTGTATTTTTCACTGCTTTTTCTTGCTTCAAGAATCAATTTTATGATTTTTCAGATTATCAATAACATTTCTCTTTTTTCATTATTCTTTCAGGAGCCAACAATTTTAACATTCATAAACTTCACTATAAAAAATATGCATTGTTCAAGCATTCATTCAGAAAACAAAAAGTATTGCCACCACATCAAAATAATTAAACTAATTTCAAGATAGAATTCGAAATTCATGTACTTCTTATTCTTTTGCAAATAGAAACATTTTTCTTTTAAGAAAGGTGAATGATTCATGGAACACTCATAGCTTTAAGACATAGACACTAGACACTAATGATCATGTAATAGAGACACAAACATAGACAAAACATAAAGCATAAAAACAAAAAAACAGAAAAATAAGAACAAGGAAATTAAAGAACAGGTCCACCTTAGTGACGGCGACTAGTTCTTCCTCTTGAAGATCCTATGGAGTGCTTGAGCTCCTCAATGTCTTTTCCTTGCCTTTGTTGTTCCTCCCTCATGGCTCTTTGGTCTTCTTTAATTTCGTGGAGGATAATGGAGTGCTCTTGGTGCTCCATCCTTAGTTGCTCCATGTTGGAACTCAAATCTCCTAAAGAGGTGTTGAGTTGCTCCCAATAGATGTGTGGAGGAAAATGCATCCCTTGAGGCATCTTAGGGATTTCTTGATGAGAGACTTCCTTATGCTCTTGTTGAGGTCCATGAGTGGGCTCTCTTGTTTGCTCCATCCTCTTTCTAGTGATGGACTTTTGAGATGAATCTCTCCATCTTCCAAGACTCGGAGTTAAAAGCAACTGCCTTCCCTTTCCTCTTCTTAGAGTTTTCTTCGACCTTAGGTGCCATTAATGGTTATGGAAAAACAAAAAACAACGCTTTTTCCACACCAAACTTAAAAGGTTTGCTCGTCCTCGAGTAAAAAAAGAAAGAAAGGAGGAGAAGAAGAAGAAATGGAGGAGATGGAGGTGTAGGAGTGGTTTGGCAAAGGGGGTTAGGAGTATTTATGATGTGTGAAAATGAAGGAGTAAGGAGGGGTATTTATAGGGTAAGGAGGAGAGGGAATCTATGTGATAGGGGTTGGGTTTGGAATGGAAATGGTTTGAATTTGAGTGGGTGGGGGTAGGTGAAGAGATTATGGGGAAGAGGGTAGGATTTGATAGGTGAATGGTGTTTGGAAAAGAGTGTTATGGAAAGGTGTGAAGAGGAATGAGAGTGAGTTGAGATAAGTAGGGATCCTGTGGGGTCCACAGTTTCTGAGGTGTCAAGAATTTCTCATCCTTACACCTTTCTCGCATTTAAACACCCTCTGTGTGGCATTTCTGGTGTTAAACGCCAGGCTGATGCCCTTTTCTGGCGTTAAACGCCAGTCTAGTTGCCAGTTCTGGCGTTTAACGCCCAGAATGCTGCCAAACTGGGCGTTAAACGCCCATTCTGCTACCCTTACTGGCGTTTAACGCCAGCCAGACACCAGACATCCTTTTCAGGCGTTAAACACCAGTCTGGCTATCATTTCTGGCATTTAACGCCCAGAATACTGCCAGAATGGGCGTTAAACGCCCATTTTGCTATCCTTACTGGCGTTTAAATGCCAGTAAGCTCGTCGTCCAGGGTGTGCTATTTTTTATGCTATTTTTTATTCTTACTTTAATTCTGCAGCTATTTTTGTGACTTCACATGATCATCAACCTAAAGAAGACATATAATAACAATGGAAAATAAAATGAAAGAGTAATAAATATAGATAAATAAAATTGGGTTGCCTCCCAATAAGCACTTCTTTAATGTCAATAGCTTGACAGGAAGCTCTTACATAGCTTTACAGATACTCAGAACATGGTTGTGGCTTCCCAACACCAAACTTAGAAGTTGAGTGTGGGGGCTCTATCTGACTCTGTATTGAAAGAAGCTTTTCATGCTTCTTCTCCATGTTTACAGAAGAAGATCTTTGTTTCTTAAACACAAGGTAGTCCTCATTCAATTAAAGGACTAACTCTCCTCTGTCCACATCAATCACAGCCCTTGTTGTGGCTAGGAAGGGTCTTCCAAGGATGATAGATTCATCCTCATCCTTCCCAGTATCTAGGATTATGAAGTCAGTAGGGACGTAAAGGCATTCAACCTTCACTAAGACATCCTCTACAAGTCCATAAGCCTGTTTCATTGATTTGTCTGCCATCTCTAGTGAGATTCTTGCAGCTTGTACCTCAAAGATCTCTAGTTTCTCCATTACAGAGAGTGGCATGAGGTTGATACCTGACCCCAGGTCACACAGAGCCTTCTCAAAGGTCATGGTGCCTATGGTGCAAGGTATTAAGAAAGATGAGCGGATAATTTGTACGCTTTTTGGCATTGTTTTTAGTATGTTTTTAGTATATTTTAGTTAGTTTTTATTATATTCTTATGAGTTTGTGTGTTTTTCTGTGATTTCAGATATTTTCTGGCTAAAATTGAGGGACCTGAGCAAAAATCTGATTCAGAGGCTGAAAAGGACTGCAGATGCTATTGGATTCTGACCTCCCTGCACTTGAAGTGCTTTTTCTGGAGCTACAAAAGCCCAATTGGCGCGCTTTCAACTGCGTTAGAAAATAGACATCCTGGGCTTTCCAGCAATGTATAATAGTTCATACTTTGCTCGAGATTTGATGGCCCAAGCAGGCATTCCAAGTCAGCTCAAGAATTCTGGCGTAAAACGCCGGAATTGGCACAAGAATGGGAGTTAAACGCCCAAACTGGCACAAAAGCTGGCGTTTAACTCCAAGAAGAGTCTCTACACGAAAAGGCTTCAATGCTCAGCCCAAGCACACACCAAGTGGGCCCGGAAGTGGATTTTTATGTCATTTACTCATCTTTGTAAACCCTAAGCTACTAGTTCTCTACAAATAGGACCTTTTGCTATTGTATTTTGGTCTTTTGATCACTAGAATCTTTTGATCACTTTAGATCTTTAGATCATTTTTGGACATCTAGTTCTTAGATTATCGGGGGCTGGCCTCTCGGCCATGCCTAGACCTTGTTCTTATGTATTTTCAACGGTGGAGTTTCTACACACCATAGATTAAGGTGTGGAGCTCTGCTGTACCTCGAGTATTAATGCAATTACTATTGTTCTTCTATTCAATTCAGCTTATTCTTGTTCCAAGATATTCATTCGCACCCAAGAACATGATGAATGTGATGATTATGTGACGCTCATCATCATTCTCACTTATGAACGCGTGCCTGACAACCACTTCCGTTCTACAAGCAAACAAGGCTTGAATGTTTATCTCTTGGGTTCCTTAATCAGAATCTTCGTGGTATAAGCTAGAATTGATGGCGGCATTCAAGAGAATCCGGAAGGTCTAAACCTTGTCTGTGGTATTCTGAGTAGGATTCAATGATTGAATGACTGTGACGAGCTTCAAACTCGCGATTGTGGGGCGTTAGTGACGGACACAAAAGAATCACTGGATTCTATTCCGACATGATCGAGAACCGACAGCTGAATAGCCGTGCTGTGACAGAGCACGTTGAACATTTTCACTGAGAGGACGGGACTGTAGCCACTGACAACAGTGAAACCCTACATACAGCTTGCCATGGAAAGGAGTAAGAAGGATTGGATGAAGACAGTAGGAAAGCAGAGAGACGGAAGGGACAAAGCATCTCCATGCGCTTATCTGAAATTCTCACCAATGAATTACATAAGTATCTCTATCTTTATTCTATGCTTTATTCATAAATCATTCATAACCATTTGAATCTTCCTGACTGAGATTTACAAGATGACCATAGCTTGCTTCATACCAACAATCTCCGTGGGATTGACCCTTACTCGTGTAAGGTTTATTACTTGGACGACCCAGTGCACTTGCTGGTTAGTTATGCGAAGTTGTGATAAAGAGTTGAGATTGCAATTGTGCGTACCATGTTGATGGCGCCATTGATGATCACAATTTCGTGCACCAAGTTTTTGGTGCCGTTGCCGGGGAATTGAATGTCCTAACTACAGTTTCGCATTTGTTCCCTGCAATAACAGTGCCAAGTTTTGATCCAGCAACAACACCAAGTTTTTGGCGCCGTTGCCGGGGATTGTTTGAGTTTGGACAACTGACGGTTCATCTTGTTGCTTAGATTAGGTATCTTTCAAAATTTTTAAGAATGAATTCTAGTGTTTCAAGGTGATGTTCTTATCATCACCAAAGCTGATTGATCTTCATCAATTTAGCTCTTGAATGCAATGTCCTGCTAAAGCTTGGCTAGCCATGTCTAATTCCTTTAGACTAAAGCTTTAGACTAACATTGCATGATTCCTGGAATTCTTATTAAAAATTTTGAACCTCTTTATTTTCTTCTCCATATAATTTTTGAAAAAACCAAAAAAATTACAAAACCATAAAAACCAAAAATATTTCTTGTTTGAGTCTAGTGTCTCATTTTAAGTTTGGTGTCAATTGCATGTTTCTGTTCTTTTTGCATTCATGTGTCTTCAGTGATCATCAAGTTGTTCTTGATGATTTACTTGCTCTGATCTTGAAATTCTCTTGTTTTGTGTGTTTTGTTGTTTCTCATATGCATTCTCAATTTGTTAGTGTCAGTAGTATACAAACATCTAAGTTTGGTGTCTTGCATGCATTGTTTATTTGATTTTAGTTGCATTTTGGTTATTCCTCATCATTAAAAATGCAAAAAAAAATTAATTTGTGTCTTTTCAGTTCAATAATACAGAGAATTGAAGATTCAGAACATACAGCAGAGGAATTACACAGAAAAAGCTGGGCGTTCAAAACGCCCAGTAAGGAAGGAAAACTGGCATTTAAACGCCAGCCAGGGTGCCTGGCTGGGCGTTTAATGCCCAAAAGGGTAGCATTTTGGGCGTTAAACGCCAGAATGGATACCATTCTGGGCGTTTAACGCCAGGATGGCACGAGAGGGAAGACTTTGTTTTTAATTCAAATTTTTTTCAAGTTTTCATAATTTTTCAAAATCAAATCTTTTTCAAATCATATCTTTTCAATCATATATTTTCAAAATCAATTTCTTTCCTTTTTCAAAAATACTTGCTAATAATTAATGATTTGATTCAACATTTCAAGTATGTTGCCTTTTCTGTTGAGGAAGGTTTAATGTTTGAATCATATCTTTTCTTGTTAGCCAAGTCATTAATTTTCAAAATCAAATCTTTGTAAATTGTTTTCAAATCATATCTTCTCAATCATATCTTTTTAAAGCTATATCTTTTCAATCATATCTTCTTAATCACATCTTTTTCAAAATAGTTTTCAATCATATCTTTTTGATTTCTAATTTCAAAATCTTGTTCAAAAATCACTTAATTTCTTTCCCACTCTTAGTTTTCGAAAATCATCAATCAATTTTCAAAATTCTTTTTCAAAATCTTTTAACTTATTTTCGAAAATTCTTCCCCTCTTCTCACATCCTAATTCTTCTACCTCCTCTTTCTATTTTTCTTTTCCCGTGCCACCTCAAGGAATCTCTATACTGTGACATAGAGGATTCCATATTTTCTTGTTCTCTTCTCTTTAATATGAGCAGGAGCAAAGACAAAAGTATTCTTGTTGAGACTGACCCTGAACCTGAAAGGACCTTGAAGCGAAAGCTAAGAGAAGCTAAAGCATTACTCTCTGTAGAGGGCCTAACAAAGCTCTTCAAAGAAGAAGAAACCATGGCAGCCGAAAACAACAACAATGCCAACAATGCAAGGAAGGTGCTAGGTGACTTTACTGCACCTACTCCCGACTTCTATGGGAGAAGCATCTCTATCCCTGCCATTGGAGCAAACAACTTTGAGCTTAAGCCTCAATTTGTTTCTCTAATGCAAAAGAATTGCAAGTTTCATGGACTTCCATTGGAAGGTCCTCATCAGTTTTTAACTGAATTCTTGCAAATCTGTGACACTGTCAAGACCAATGGGGTTGACCCTGAGGTCTACAGACTTATGCTATTCCCTTTTGCTGTAAGAGACAGAGCTAGGATATGGTTGGACTCACAACCTAAAGAAAGCCTGAACTCTTGGGAAAAGCTAGTCAATGCCTTCTTGGCAAAGTTCTTTCCACCTCAAAAATTGAGTAAGCTTAGAGTGGAAGTCCAAACCTTCAGATAGAAGGAAGGTGAATCCCTCTATGAAGCTTGGGAAAGATACAAACAATTGATCAAAAAGTGTCCTTCTGACATGCTTTCTGAATGGAGCATCATAGGTATCTTCTATGATGGTCTGTCTGAACTGTCCAAGATGTCATTGGACAGCTCTGCTGGAGGATCTCTTCATCTGAAGAAGACACCTACAGAAGCTCAAGAACTCATTGAAATGGTTGCAAATAACCAATTCATGTACACTTCTGAAAGGAATCCTGTGAACAATGGGACGAATCAGAAGAAAGGAGTTCTTGAGATTGATACTTTGAATGCCATATTGGCTCAGAACAAAATATTGACTCAGCAAGTCAATATGATTTCTCAAAGTCTGTCTGGAATGCAAGCTGCACCAGGCAGTACTAAGGATGCTTCATCTGAAGAAGAAGCTTATGATCCTGAGAACCCATAAATGGAAAAGGTGAATTACATGGGAGAACCCTATGAAAACACCTATAATTCTTCATGGAGAAATCATCCAAATCTCTCATGGAAGGATCAACAGAGACCTCAACAAGGTTTTAACAACAATAATGGTGGAAGAAACAGGTTTAGCAATGGCAAGCCTTTTCCATCATCTTCTCAGCAACAGACAGAAAATTCTAAGCAGAGCCACTCTGACTTAGCAACCATGGTCTCTGATCTAATCAAAACCACTCAAAGTTTTATGACTGAAACAAGGTCCTCCATTAGAAACTTGGAGGCACAAGTGGTTCAGCTGAGTAAGAAAGTTACTGAACTCCCTCCTAGTACTCTTCCAAGCAATACAGAAGAGAATCCAAAAGGAGAGTGCAAGGCCATCAACATGGCCGAATTTGGAGAGGAGGAAGAGGCAGTGATCACCACTGAGGAAGACCTCAATGGACGTTCACTAGCCTCCAATGAGTTCCCTAATGAGGAACCATGGGAATCTGAGCCTCACACTAAGACCATAGAGATTCCATTGGATTTACTTCTGCCATTCATGAGCTCTGATGAGTATTCTTCCTCTGAAGAGGACGAAAATGTCACTAAAGAGCAAGTTGCTAAGTACCTTGGAGCAATCATGAAGCTAAATGACAAGTTATTTGATAATGAAACTTGGGAGGATGAACCCCCTTTGCTCACCAAAGAACTGGATGACTTGTCTAGGCAGAAATTACCTCAAAAAAGACAGGACCCTGGAAAGTTCTCAATACCTTGTATAGTAGGCACCATGACCTTCAAGAAGGCTCTGTGTGACCTAGGGTCAAGCGTAAATCTCATGCCTCTCTCTGTAATGGAGAAGCTAGGGATCTTTGAGGTACAAGCTGTAAGAATCTCACTAGAGATGGCAGACAATTCAAAAAAACAAGCTTGTGGACTTGTAGAGGATGTTCTGGTAAAGATTGAAGACCATTACATCCCTGCTGATTTCATAGTCCTAGAGACTGGGAAGTGCATGGATGAATCCATCATCCTTGGCAGACCCTTCCTAGCCACAGTAAAGCCTGTGATTGATGTTGACAGAGAATAATTGATCATTCAAGTGAATGAAGAATCCTTTGTGTTTAAGGCTCAAGGATATCCCTCTGTAACCATGGAGAGGAAGCATGAAGAGCTTCTTTCAAAACAGAGTCAAACAGAGTCCCCACAGTCAAACTCTAAGTTTGGTGTTGGGAGGCCACAACCAACTTCTAAGTTTGGTGTTGAACCCCCACATTCAAACTCTAAGTTTGGTGTTGGGAGGTTCCAACATTGCTCTGAGTATCTATGAGGCTCCATGAGAGCCCACTGTCAAGCTACTGACATTAAAGAAGCGCTTGTTGGGAGGCAACCCAATGTTATATTTATCTATTTTCCTTTGTTATTTTATGTTTTCTATAGGTTGATGATCATGGGAAGTCACAAAATCAATTGAAAAAGCAAAAATAGCATGAAAAACAGAAAGAAAAACAGCACACCCTGGAGGAAAACTTGCTGGCGTTTAAACGCCCGTAAGGGCAGCAAATGGGCGTTTAACGCCCAGTCTGGCACTATTCTGGGCGTTTAACGCTAGAAAGGGGCACCAGACTGGCGTTAAACGCCAGAAAAGGGGCAAGAAGCTGGTGTTAAACACCAGAAATGGGCACCAGCCCGGTGTTTAATGCCAGAATTGGCAAAAAGAGCATTTTTTGCTCCCCACTTGGTGCAGGGATAAATTTTCCTTGACACCTCAGGATCTGTGGACCCCACAGGATCCCCACCTACCCCACCACTCTCTCTCTTCTTCACCCATTCACCAATCACCTCAGTACCTCTTCCCCAAAAAAAACCCCTCACCTATCAAATCCACTATTCTCTTCACCACTCACATCCATCCTTCATAAAACCCCACCTACCTCACCATTTCAAATTCAAACCACTTTCCCTCCCAAACCCACCCATTATGGCCGAACCATACACCCCTCTCCACTCCTATATAAACCCATCTTCACTCCTTCATTTTCACACAACCTAAACACTACTTCTCCCCCTTGGCCGAACCACAAAGCCACCTCAATCTCTTCTATTTCTTCTTCTTCCACTCTCTTCTTCCTTCTTTTGCTCGAGGACGAGCAAACCTTCTAAGTTTGGTGTGGTAAAAGCATTACTTTTTGTTTTTCCATAACCATTTATGGCAATATATTTTTCAACCATACTAAAAATATCAACCATACTAAAAGCTGTGTTATTCTCCATATTAAAATAGAAATTGGAAAATGCCAAAAATCTCTATATCAGTTTAGACCTCAGTTACAACAATCTCTTAGGTGAAATCTCATCTTCTCTTGGGAATCTATTGAAATTAGAAGCACTTGATCTTTTCCACAATTAACTCACTGGAGAAGTCCCTCCATAAGTTCGTGACATGAGCAGCTTGGGAGTGCTTTAATATTTAACTGTGTTAATTATGGCAAAAAGTAACTGATGAGCGGTTAATTTGTATGCTTTTTGGCATTGTTTTTAGTATGTTTTTAGTATGGTTTAGTTAGTTTTTAGTATATTTTTTTAGTTTTTAGTTAAAATTCACTTTTCTGGACTTTACTATGAGTTTGTGTGTTTTTCTATGATTTCAGGTATTTTCTGGCTGAAATTGAGGGACCTGAGCAAAAATCTGATTCAGAGACTAAAAAGGACTGCAGATGCTGTTGGATTCTGACCTCCCTGCACTCGAAGTGGATTTTCTGGAGTTACAGAAGCCCAATTGGCGCAGGGATGACTTTTCCTTGACACCACAGGATCTGTGGACCCCACAGGATCCCCACCTACCCTACCACTCTCTCTCTCTTCTTCCCCCATTCACCAATCACCTCAACACCTCTTCCCCAAAAACCCTTCACCTATCAAATCCCATCTTTTTCTTCACCACTCACATCCATCCTTCATACAACCCCACCTACCTCACCATCTCTCTCCCCTTTGGCCGAACCCAACACCATTCCCTTTCTCCTCATTTCTTCTTCTTCTACTCTTTTCTTTCTTCTTTTGCTCGAGGATGAGCAAACATTTTAAGTTTGGTGTGGTAAAAGCATTGCTTTTTGTTTTTCCATAACCATTTATGGCATCCAAGGCCGGAGAAACCTCTAGAAAAGAGGAAAGGGAAGGCAAAAGCTTCCACCTCCGAGTCATGGGAGATGGAGAGATTCATCTCAAGGGTGCATCAAGACCACTTCTATGAAGTTGTGGCCTTGAAGAAGGGGATCCCCGAGGTCCCCTTTTCACTCAAAAAGGGTGAATATCCGGAGATCCGACATGAGATCCGAAGAAGAGGTTGGGAAGTTCTTACCAACCCCATTCAACAAGTCGGAATCTTGATGGTTCAAGAGTTCTATGCCAATGCATGGATCACCAAGAACCATGACCAAAGTGTGAACCCGAATCCAAAGAATTATCTTACTATGGTTCGGGGGAAATACTTGGATTTTAGTCCGGAGAGTGTGAGGGTAGCGTTCAACTTGCCTATGATGCAAGGAGATGAACATCCTTACACTAGAAGGGTCAACTTTGATCAAAGGTTGGACCAAGTCCTCACAGTCATATGTGAAGAGGGCGCCCAATAGAAGAGAGATTCAAGAGGAAAGCCGGTTCAATTGAGAAGGCATGACCTCAAACCCGTGACTAGAGGATGGTTGGAGTTCATCCAACGCTCAATCATTCCCACTAGCAACCGGTCCGAAGTTACCATAGACCGGGCTATCATGATCCATAGCATCATGATTGGAGAAGAAATAGAGGTTCATGAGGTTATAGCCCAAGAACTCTATAAGGTGGCGGACAAGTCCTCTACCTTGGCAAGGTTAGCCTTCCCTCATCTCATTTGTCACCTCTGTTATTTAGTTGGAGTTGACATAGAGGGAGACACACCTATTGATGAGGACAAGCCCATCACTAAGAAGAGGATGGAGCACACAAGAGACCCCACTCATCATGAAATATCTGAGATTCCTCAAGGGATGCACTTTCCTCCACAAAACTATTGGGAGCAACTAAACACCTCCCTAGGAGAATTGAGTTCCAACATGGGACAACTAAGGGTGGAGCATCAAGAACACTCCATCATCCTCCATGAAATTAGAGAAGATCAAAGAATCATGAGGGAGGAGCAACAAAGACAAGGAAGAGACATTGAGGAGCTCAAGCACTCCGTAGGATCTTCAAGAGGAAGAAAGAGCCGCCATCACTAAGGTGGACCCGTTCCTTGATTTCCTTGTTCTTTATTCTTCTGTTTTTCGAATTTTTATGCTTATGTTTATCCATGTTTGTGTCTTGTGATCATTAGTGTCTTAGTGTCTATGCCTTAAAGTTATGAATGTCCTATGAATCCATCACCTCTCTTAATAAAAAACGTGCTTAATGGAAAAAGAAAAAGAATTGCATGAATTATGAATTTTATAACAGTTTAATTAATTTGATGTGGTGGCAATATTTTTGTTTTCTGAATGTATGCTTAAACAGTGCATATGTATCTTGAATTTGTGGTTCATGAATGTTGGCTCTTGAAAGAATGATGAAAAAGGAGACATGTTACTGAGGATCTGAAAAATCATTACAATGATTCTTGAAGCAAGAAAAAGCATTTCTATTCAAAAAAAAAAATTTCGAAAAAAAAAAGAAAAAAGAGAAAACGAAAAAAAAAGAGAGAAAAGAAAGAAATAAAGTTGTGATCCAAGGCAATAAGAATGTGCTTAAGAACCCTGGACACCTCTAGTTGGGGACTTTAGCAAAGCTGAGTCACAATCTGAAAAGGTTCACCCAATTATGTGTCTGTGGCATGTATGTATCCGGTGGTAATACTGGAAGACATAGTGCTTTAGGCCACAGCCAAGACTCAATAAGTAGCTATGTTCAAGAATCATCATACTCTACTAGGAGAATCAATAACACTATCTGGATTCTAAGTTCCTAAAGAAGCCAATCATTCTGAATTTCAAAGGATAGAGTGAGATGCCAAAACTGTTCAGAAGCAAAAAGCTAAAAGCCCCGCTCATCTAATTGATACTGATCTTCATAGATGTTTTTGGAATTCATTGCATATTCTCTTCTTTTTATCTTATTTGATTTTCAGTTGCTTGAGGACAAGCAACAATTTAAGTTTGGTGTTGTGATGAGCGGTTAATTTGTATGCTTTTTGGCATTGTTTTTAGTATGTTTTTAGTATGGTTTAGTTAGTTTTTAGTATATTTTTATTAGTTTTTAGTTAAAATTCACTTTTCTGGACTTTACTATGAGTTTGTGTGTTTTTCTGTGATTTCAGGTATTTTCTGGCTGAAATTGAGGGACCTGAGCAAAAATCTGATTCAGAGACTAAAAAGGACTGCAGATGCTGTTGGATTCTGACCTCCCTGCACTCGAAGTTGATTTTCGGGAGCTACAGAAGCCCAATTGGCGCGCTCTCAATGGCATTGGAAAGTAGACATCCTGGGCTTTCCAGAAATATATGATAGTCCATACTTTGCCCAAGATTTGATGGTCCAAACCGTCGTTCAAAGTCACCTTCAAGATTTCCAGCGTTAAACGCCGGAACTGGCACCCAAATGGGAGTTAAACGCCCAAACTGGCATAAAAGCTGGCGTTTAACTCCAAGAAGAGTCTCTACACGAAAATGCTTCATTGCTCAGCCCAAGCACACACCAAGTGGGCCCGGAAGTGGATTTTTATGTCATTTACTCATTTCTGTACACCTTAGGCTACTAGTTCTCTATAAGTAGGACCTTTTACTATTGTATTAGTAGACTTTGGTAGCTATCTTCATTTTTATGCTATCTTAGATCTCTGGGCTGGCTGGCCTCACGGCCATGTCTAGACCTTGTTCTTATGTATTTTCAACGGTGGAGCTTCTACACACCATAGATTAAGGTGTGGAGCTCTGCTGTACCTCGAGTATTAATGCAATTACTATTGTTCTTCCATTCAATTCCGCTTGTTCTTGTTCTAAGATATCACTTGTTCTTCAACTTGATGAATGTGATGATCCGTGACACTCATCATCATTCTCACCTATGAACGTGTGACTGACAACCACCTCCGTTCTACTTTCGATTGGGTGAATATCTCTTGGATTCCTGATTGCACGATGCATGGTTGATCGCCTGACAACCGAGTGCTCGCCTGACAAACGAGCCAACCATTCCGTGAGATCAGAGTCTTCGTGGTATAGGCAAGAACTGATGGCGGCATTCAAGAGAATCCGGAAGGTCTAACCTTGTCTGTGGTATTCTGAGTAGGATTCAATGATTGAATGACTGTGACGTGCTTCAAACTCCTAGCAGGCGGGGCGTTAGTGACAGACGCAAAAGAATCGATGGATTCTATTCCGGCCTGACCGAGAACCGACAGCTGATTACCCCATGCTGTGACAGAGCATAGGCAAACGTTTTCACTGAGAGGATGGGAGGTAGCCATTGACAACGGTGAATCCCTACATGAGCTTGCCATAGAAAGGAATAAGAAGGATTGGATGAAGACAGTAGGAAAGCAGAGAGACGGAAGGGAAGGCATCTTCATGCGCTTATCTGAAGTTCCTACCAATGAATTACATAAGTATCTCTATCTTTACCTTTGTGCTATTTTCGTTCATCACCATATCCATTTGAGTTTGCCTGACTAAGATTTACAAGATGACCATAGCTTGCTTCATACTAACAATCTCCGTGGGATCGACCCTTACTCGCGTAAGGTTTATTACTTGGACGACCCAGTGCACTTGCTGGTTAGTTGTGCGAAGTTGTGTAATGCCATGGTATTGAGCCACCAAGTTTTTGGGGTTCATGTCCGGGGATTATGAGAGTTGTGAAAAGTATTGTTCACAATTTCGCGCACCAAGTTTTTGGCGCCGTTGCCGGGGATTGTTGACTTTGGACAACTGACGGTTCATCTTGTTGCTTAGATTAGGTATTTTTTTTTCAGAGTTCTTAAGAATGAATTCTAGTGTTTCAAGGTGATGTTCTTATCATCACCAAAGCTGATTGATCTTCATCAATTTAGCTCTTGAATGCAATGTTCTGCTGAAGCTTGGCTGACCATGTCTAATTCCTTTAGACTGAAGCTTTAGACTAACATTGCATGATTCCTGGAATTCTCATTAAGAATTTTGATAACTTTTTCCATTTAATTTTCGAAAAACACAAAAAAAAATTAAAAAAATCATAAAATCCAAAAATTTCTTGTTTGAGTCTAGTGTTTCATTTTATGTTTGGTGTCAATTGCATACATTCATTCATGTGTCTTAAGGATCTTCAAGTAATTCTTGATGATTTCTTACTCTGATCTTTGAACTCTTTTGACTTGAGTGTTTATGTGTCTCATATGCATTCTCATTAGTGTCAGTAGTATACAAACTGTTAAGTTTGGTGTCTTGCATGCATTGTTATTTGATTCTTGTTGCATTTTGATTTTTTCTTATTATTAAAAATCCAAAAATATTTTTAATTTGAGTCTTTCCAAGTCAATAATACAGAGAATTGAAGATTCAGAACATACAGCAGAGGAATTGCACAAAAAAAAGCTGCGCGTTCAAAACGCCCAGTGAAGAAGGACAGACTGGCGTTTAAACGCCAGCCAGGGTACCTGGTTGGGCGTTTAACGCCCAAAAGGGTATAGTTTTGGGCGTTAAACGCCAGAATGTGCACCATTCTGGGCGTTTAACGCCAGGATGGCACAAGGGGGAAGATTCTGTTTTTCAATGCAATTTTTTTTAGGTTTTCAAAATCTTTTCAAAATCAAATCTTTTTCAAATCAATTTTTCAATCAAATCTTTTTCAAAATCAATTTCTTTCCATCTTCAAAAATACTTGCTACCAATTAATGATTTGATTCAACAATTCAAGTATGTTGCCTTTTCTGTTGAGAAAGGTTTAATGTTTTAATCATATCTTTTCTTGTCAGTCAAGTTTTTAATTTTCAAAATCAAATCTTTTTAAAATGTTTTTCAAATCATATCTTCTCAATCACATTTTTTTTAAATCAATCATATCTTCTCAACCACACCTTTTTCAAAAAGTTTTCAATCAAATCTTTTTTAAGTTCCAATTTCAAAATCTTTTTCAAAAATCACTTGATCTCTTTCCCCACTCTTGGTTTTCGAAAATTAATTAGTGTTTTTCAAAATGTTTTCAAAATTTTTTACTTAATTTTCGAAAATCACTTCCCTCCTTCTCACATCCTTCTATTTATGGACTAACACTATCCCTTAATGCAAAATTCGAATTCCATCTTCTTTGATAAGTTCAAATTTTCTACTTCTGTCTTCTACTTTTCTTTTCCTCTGACACTTAAAGGAATCTCTATAATGTGACATAGAGGATTCCACATTTTCTTGTTCCCTTCTCTTTCTTATGAGCAGGAGCAAAGACAAAGGCATTCTTGTTGAGGCTGATCCTGAACCCGAAAGGACCTTGAAGCGAAAGCTAAGAGAAGCCAAAGCACAACTCTCTTTAGAGGACCTGAACGAATTCTTCAAAGAAGAAGAACAAATGGCAGCCGAAAACAACAACAATGCCAACAATGCAAGGAAGGTGCTGGGTGACTTTACTGCACCTACTCCCGACTTTTATGGGAGAAGCATCTCTATCCCTGCCATTGGAGCAAACAACTTTGAGCTTAAGCCTCAATTAGTTTCTCTAATGCAACAGAATTGCAAGTTCCATGGACTTCCATTGGAAGATCCTCATCAGTTTTTAGCTGAGTTCTTGCAAATCTGTGACACAGTCAAGACTAATGGGGTTGACCCTGAGGTCTACAGACTTATGCTATTCCCTTTTGCTGTAAGAGACAGAGCTAGAACATGGTTGGATTCTCAACCTAAAGAAAGCCTGGACTCTTGGGAAAAGCTAGTCAATGCTTTCTTGGCAAAGTTCTTTCCACCTCAAAAATTGAGTAAGCTTAGAGTGGAAGTCCAAACCTTCAGACAGAAGGAAGGAGAATCCCTCTATGAAGCTTGGGAAAGATACAAACAATTAATCAAAAAGTGTCCTTCTGATTGCTTTCTGAATGGAGCATCATAGGTATTTTCTATGATGGTCTCTCTGAACTATCCAAGATGTCTTTGGATAGCTCTGCTGGAGGATCTCTTCATTTGAAGAAGACGCCTACTGAAGCTCAAGAACTGATTGAAATGGTTGCAAATAACCAATTCATGTACACTTCTGAAAGGAATCCTGTGAACAATGGGACTAGTCAGAAGAAAGAAGTTCTTGAGATTGACACTCTGAATGCCATATTGGCTCAGAACAAAATATTGACTCAACGAGTCAATATGATCTCTCAAAGTCTGTCTGGAATGCAAAATGCACCAAGCAGTACTAAGGAGGCTTCATCTGAGGAAGAAGCCTATGATCCTGAGAACCCTTCAATGGAAGAGGTGAATTACATGGGAGAACCCTATGGAAACACCTATAATCCTTCATGGAGGAATCATCCAAATCTTTCATGGAAGGATCAACAGAGACCTCAACAAGGTTCCAATAACAACAATGGTGGAAGAAACAGGTTTAGCAATAGCAAGCCTTTTCCATCATCTTCTCAGCAACAGACAGAGAGTTCTAAGCAGAATACCTCTGACTTAGCAACCATGGTCTCTGATCTAATCAAAACCACTCAAAGTTTCATGACTGAAACAAGGTCCTCCATTAGAAACTTGGAAGGACAAGTGGGTCAGCTGAGCAAGAAAATTACTGAACTCCCTCCTAGTACTCTCCCAAGCAATACAGAAGAAAATCCAAAAGGAGAGTGCAAGGCCATCAACATGGCCGAATTTTGGGAGGAAGAGGAGGCAGTGAACGCCACTGAGGAAGACCTCACTGGACGTCCATTGACCTCCAATGAGTTCCCCACTGAGGAACCATGGGAATCTGAGGTTCAAACTGAGACCATAGAGATTCCATTGGACTTACTTCTGCCATTCATGAGCTCTGATGAGTATTCTTCCTCTGAAGAGGATGAGTATGTCACTGAAGAGCAAGTTGCTAAATACCTTGGAGCAATCATGAAGCTGAATGACAAGTTATTTGGAAATGAGACTTGGGAGGATGAACCCCCTTTGCTCACCAAGGAACTGGATGACTTGTCTAAGCAGAAACTGCCTCAAAAGAGACAGGATCCTGGGAAGTTTTCAATACCTTGTACCATAGGCACCATGACCTTCAAGAAGGCCTTGTGTGACTTAGGGTCAAGTGTAAACCTCATGCCTCTCTCTGTGATGGAGAAGTTAGGGATCTTTGAGGTGCAAGCTGCAAAAATCTCACTAGAGATGGCAGACAATTCAAGAAAAAAAGCCCATGGACTTGTAGAGGATGTTCTGGTTAAAGTTGAAGACCATTACATCCCTACTGATTTCATAGTCCTAGAGACTGGGAAGTGCATGGATGAATCCATCATCCTTGGCAGACCCTTCCTAGCCACAGCAAGGGCTGTGATTGATGTTGATAGAGGAGAGTTGATCATTCAAGTGAATGAAGAATCCTTGGTGTTTAGGGCCCAAGGATATCCCTCTGTCACCATGGAGAGGAAGCATGAAAAGCTTCTCTCAAAACAGAGCCAAACAGAGCCCCACAGTCAAACTCTAAGTTTGGTGTTGGGAGGCCACAACCAAACTCTAAGTTTGGTGTTGAACCCCCACATTCAAACTCTAAGTTTGGTGTTGGGAGGTTCCAACATGGCTCTGAATATCTGTGAGGCTCCATGAGAGTCCTCTGTCAAGCTAATGACATTAAAAAAGCGCTTGTTGGGAGGCAACCCAATGTTTTATAATTAACTATTTTCTTTTGTTATTTTATCTTTTTTTGTAGGTTGATGATCATGAGAAGTCACAAAATTAATGAAAAAAGCAAAAACAGCATGAAAAACAGGAAGAAAAACAGCACACCCTGGAGGACGCACCCACTGGCGTTTAAACGCCAGTGAGGTTAGCTGTTGGGCGTTTAACGCCCAGTCTGGCACCATTCTGGGCGTTTAACGCCAGAAAGGGGCAAGAAGCTGGCGTTAAACGCCAGAAATGGGCACCAGCCCGGCGTTTAACGCCAGAAATGGCTCAAAACGTGATTTTGAATGTCATTTGGTGCAGGGATGACTTTTCCTTGACACCACAGGATCTGTGGACCCCACAGGATCCCCACCTACCCTACCACTCTCTCTCTCTTCTTCCCCCATTCACCAATCACCTCAACACCTCTTCCCCAAAAACCCTTCACCTATCAAATCCCATCTTTTTCTTCACCACTCACATCCATCCTTCATACAACCCCACCTACCTCACCATCTCTCTCCCCTTTGGCCGAACCCAACACCATTCCCTTTCTCCTCATTTCTTCTTCTTCTACTCTTTTCTTTCTTCTTTTGCTCGAGGATGAGCAAACATTTTAAGTTTGGTGTGGTAAAAGCATTGCTTTTTGTTTTTCCATAACCATTTATGGCATCCAAGGCCGGAGAAACCTCTAGAAAAGAGGAAAGGGAAGGCAAAAGCTTCCACCTCCGAGTCATGGGAGATGGAGAGATTCATCTCAAGGGTGCATCAAGACCACTTCTATGAAGTTGTGGCCTTGAAGAAGGGGATCCCCGAGGTCCCCTTTTCACTCAAAAAGGGTGAATATCCGGAGATCCGACATGAGATCCGAAGAAGAGGTTGGGAAGTTCTTACCAACCCCATTCAACAAGTCGGAATCTTGATGGTTCAAGAGTTCTATGCCAATGCATGGATCACCAAGAACCATGACCAAAGTGTGAACCCGAATCCAAAGAATTATCTTACTATGGTTCGGGGGAAATACTTGGATTTTAGTCCGGAGAGTGTGAGGGTAGCGTTCAACTTGCCTATGATGCAAGGAGATGAACATCCTTACACTAGAAGGGTCAACTTTGATCAAAGGTTGGACCAAGTCCTCACAGTCATATGTGAAGAGGGCGCCCAATAGAAGAGAGATTCAAGAGGAAAGCCGGTTCAATTGAGAAGGCATGACCTCAAACCCGTGACTAGAGGATGGTTGGAGTTCATCCAACGCTCAATCATTCCCACTAGCAACCGGTCCGAAGTTACCATAGACCGGGCTATCATGATCCATAGCATCATGATTGGAGAAGAAATAGAGGTTCATGAGGTTATAGCCCAAGAACTCTATAAGGTGGCGGACAAGTCCTCTACCTTGGCAAGGTTAGCCTTCCCTCATCTCATTTGTCACCTCTGTTATTTAGTTGGAGTTGACATAGAGGGAGACACACCTATTGATGAGGACAAGCCCATCACTAAGAAGAGGATGGAGCACACAAGAGACCCCACTCATCATGAAATATCTGAGATTCCTCAAGGGATGCACTTTCCTCCACAAAACTATTGGGAGCAACTAAACACCTCCCTAGGAGAATTGAGTTCCAACATGGGACAACTAAGGGTGGAGCATCAAGAACACTCCATCATCCTCCATGAAATTAGAGAAGATCAAAGAATCATGAGGGAGGAGCAACAAAGACAAGGAAGAGACATTGAGGAGCTCAAGCACTCCATAGGATCTTCAAGAGGAAGAAAGAGCCGCCATCACTAAGGTGGACCCGTTCCTTGATTTCCTTGTTCTTTATTCTTCTGTTTTTCGAATTTTTATGCTTATGTTTATCCATGTTTGTGTCTTGTGATCATTAGTGTCTTAGTGTCTATGCCTTAAAGTTATGAATGTCCTATGAATCCATCACCTCTCTTAATAAAAAACGTGCTTAATGGAAAAAGAAAAAGAATTGCATGAATTATGAATTTTATAACAGTTTAATTAATTTGATGTGGTGGCAATATTTTTGTTTTCTGAATGTATGCTTAAACAGTGCATATGTATCTTGAATTTGTGGTTCATGAATGTTGGCTCTTGAAAGAATGATGAAAAAGGAGACATGTTACTGAGGATCTGAAAAATCATTACAATGATTCTTGAAGCAAGAAAAAGCATTTCTATTCAAAAAAAAAAATTTCGAAAAAAAAAAGAAAAAAGAGAAAACGAAAAAAAAAGAGAGAAAAGAAAGAAATAAAGTTGTGATCCAAGGCAATAAGAATGTGCTTAAGAACCCTGGACACCTCTAGTTGGGGACTTTAGCAAAGCTGAGTCACAATCTGAAAAGGTTCACCCAATTATGTGTCTGTGGCATGTATGTATCCGGTGGTAATACTGGAAGACATAGTGCTTTAGGCCACAGCCAAGACTCAATAAGTAGCTATGTTCAAGAATCATCATACTCTACTAGGAGAATCAATAACACTATCTGGATTCTAAGTTCCTAAAGAAGCCAATCATTCTGAATTTCAAAGGATAGAGTGAGATGCCAAAACTGTTCAGAAGCAAAAAGCTAAAAGCCCCGCTCATCTAATTGATACTGATCTTCATAGATGTTTTTGGAATTCATTGCATATTCTCTTCTTTTTATCTTATTTGATTTTCAGTTGCTTGAGGACAAGCAACAATTTAAGTTTGGTGTTGTGATGAGCGGTTAATTTGTATGCTTTTTGGCATTGTTTTTA
This sequence comes from Arachis hypogaea, assembly GCF_003086295.3. Lineage (NCBI taxonomy): Eukaryota > Viridiplantae > Streptophyta > Magnoliopsida > Fabales > Fabaceae > Arachis > Arachis hypogaea. Next base: position 24,079,134 of record NC_092044.1, on the reverse strand, counting down.
GTATGTTTTTAGTATGGTTTAGTTAGTTTTTAGTATATTTTTATTAGTTTTTAGTTAAAATTCACTTTTCTGGACTTTACTATGAGTTTGTGTGTTTTTCTGTGATTTCAGGTATTTTCTGGCTGAAATTGAGGGACCTGAGCAAAAATCTGATTCAGAGACTAAAAAGGACTGCAGATGCTGTTGGATTCTGACCTCCCTGCACTCGAAGTTGATTTTCGGGAGCTACAGAAGCCCAATTGGCGCGCTCTCAATGGCATTGGAAAGTAGACATCCTGGGCTTTCCAGAAATATATGATAGTTCATACTTTGCCCAAGATTTGATGGTCCAAACCGTCGTTCAAAGTCACCTTCAAGATTTCCAGCGTTAAACGCCGGAACTGGCACCCAAATGGGAGTTAAACGCCCAAACTGGCATAAAAGCTGGCGTTTAACTCCAAGAAGAGTCTCTACACGAAAATGCTTCATTGCTCAGCCCAAGCACACACCAAGTGGGCCCGGAAGTGGATTTTTATGTCATTTACTCATTTCTGTACACCTTAGGCTACTAGTTCTCTATAAGTAGGACCTTTTACTATTGTATTAGTAGACTTTGGTAGCTATCTTCATTTTTATGCTATCTTAGATCTCTGGGCTGGCTGGCCTCACGGCCATGTCTAGACCTTGTTCTTATGTATTTTCAACGGTGGAGCTTCTACACACCATAGATTAAGGTGTGGAGCTCTGCTGTACCTCGAGTATTAATGCAATTACTATTGTTCTTCCATTCAATTCCGCTTGTTCTTGTTCTAAGATATCACTTGTTCTTCAACTTGATGAATGTGATGATCCGTGACACTCATCATCATTCTCACCTATGAACGTGTGACTGACAACCACCTCCGTTCTACTTTCGATTGGGTGAATATCTCTTGGATTCCTGATTGCACGATGCATGGTTGATCGCCTGACAACCGAGTGCTCGCCTGACAAACGAGCCAACCATTCCGTGAGATCAGAGTCTTCGTGGTATAGGCAAGAACTGATGGCGGCATTCAAGAGAATCCGGAAGGTCTAACCTTGTCTGTGGTATTCTGAGTAGGATTCAATGATTGAATGACTGTGACGTGCTTCAAACTCCTAGCAGGCGGGGCGTTAGTGACAGACGCAAAAGAATCGATGGATTCTATTCCGGCCTGACCGAGAACCGACAGCTGATTACCCCATGCTGTGACAGAGCATAGGCAAACGTTTTCACTGAGAGGATGGGAGGTAGCCATTGACAACGGTGAATCCCTACATGAGCTTGCCATAGAAAGGAATAAGAAGGATTGGATGAAGACAGTAGGAAAGCAGAGAGACGGAAGGGAAGGCATCTTCATGCGCTTATCTGAAGTTCCTACCAATGAATTACATAAGTATCTCTATCTTTACCTTTGTGCTATTTTCGTTCATCACCATATCCATTTGAGTTTGCCTGACTAAGATTTACAAGATGACCATAGCTTGCTTCATACTAACAATCTCCGTGGGATCGACCCTTACTCGCGTAAGGTTTATTACTTGGACGACCCAGTGCACTTGCTGGTTAGTTGTGCGAAGTTGTGTAATGCCATGGTATTGAGCCACCAAGTTTTTGGGGTTCATGTCCGGGGATTATGAGAGTTGTGAAAAGTATTGTTCACAATTTTGCGCACCAGTAACACATATCTGCAAGCTGTCAAGAAATTAATCCAAATGAAATAGCAACAAGAAAGCCAAGCATGGACAAGAATGGTTAGATAATTGCAAGTAATTAACCTCCAAGTTCTTAAAATCTCCTATATAGTTAAGTTTTAAATGACAGGATTGAACTTCATATATGTAATTGAAAATGTGATCACAGTAGTTTAAAGCAATGCAAGACAACAATACAAGAAAAAACAATACCTGAATACTCTGAGTTGTGATGTTCTGATGGATCAGAAAGAATTATGAAAGTGATAGGTAGTGGTTATTGTGCTGATCAATTATGAAAGTTAGTATTATACTATTATCACTATAAGAAACATCATTAAAATCGACGGCCAAATTGACGGCTTAGTAATTTCGACTAATTTTCAACTATATAAAGAAGATGGAGTATTATTTTATTAAAAACAACTTAATATTAATTTTAGGCATAATATCATCAACGAAAGAAGATGGAGTATTATTATTTTCAACACACATATATATCAATTTTATAAAAACTCGTCAATGGAACGCCAGCTAGAAAATACTATAACCAACATGGAACAATATCGGGTAAATTAGGATTATATAGTAGTGCTTCCATTAGCATTAAACGTTGGACTTTTAGATTAGTGTGATTATTATTTCAAGTCTTAGTTGTTGAACTTTTATTAAGGATAATAAATGTGCAGAGCATACTTGTTCACTTTATCTTTCAAAATGTCCAAACCATGGCCTGGTTCTTTCAAAATGCTAAGCTAAACATGCTTTAAATAGTACAATACAATCTTGAGCAATACTTTTTAGATATCATAACGGAAGAATGAAAGGGGGAAAATCCATTGCCATATTTCAATCACGAATGAAGAGAAAAAGGTGTGGCATTTAATGAACCAAGTATATTTAATGAAACAAAAAAAAAGTATAAGCCAAAATTCTGCACAAATATATTTAATGAACCAAATAATTTACAGAAAGATGTATCCCAAATTCGTGCAGTCCTGTCCTCTGAACCAGTTATGATCTGAACATTGGTATTAAAAAAAAGGAGTTAGAACACTTAAGAGTACATAGAGTGGGGTGAGAATTCTGAATAAATGGCAGCAGCAGGGATGTTTAGCAATCAGATTTTAAAATACTAGCCCATATATTCCCTAATGTCTCAAGTCTAAAAGTGCATGCACTCAATCCTAAAAGCTCCAAAAGTCCATAGCTCATTCAATTTTTGTTCAATAAACAATAGAATGATAGGACAATAACCAAATTATTAGACTCCATGTTATCGATCTGCTCTATATTTTAGACTACTAGTAATATCAGTAGGAGCACTCCTTTTCCTCTTACATCCACTATTTAGATCTTTAATTGCCTGCAAAAAGGTGTGTAGCACTTTATATTCCATAAATATGGCCACAAAAAATTAGGGCATAAATACAAAGTTATTTTTTTCTTTTTCGATAAAGAAATATTATTACAGCAAAATAGATAAAATGATCATCAACTAGTGAAACTAACAGAAGTCATAGGGTTAAGACTCAAGACCTGATTGGATGAATTGCGAGCAACTATGCAGTGCAAGTAGTCCAAGTGCCCCTTAAATACCATTTTTACTTTACCAGTTTCCTACAGTATTAAGACTTGTTAGCCAAGGAGAACAACAGATACAACAAATAAATCAATTTATACCAAGAAACCTCGTAAAAAATTATATTCACCCCTCACAAATACATACCACATCCCAACAATATGCACAAGAATCACCAGAAGCAGAGAAAACAGATCCCCCCTGTAATTGAACAAGGAAGCATGAACACACTCAATCAATGAAACAAACTGTTATGAAAAATGATATTCTTTAAACTAAAAGAGAAAAAGAAAAGGAAATATAAAAACCTGAGAATTAACAGAAATAACATTTTTCTCAGGGATAGCTGAAAGTGCACCCCAAGGACCTCTGAAAGACAACAATAACAGTGTGATGTTAATAAGGGACCAGGACTCCAGGAGGAAGGGGAGTAACTGATTGGAAGCAGATCCAACTAACAAGGAATATGCATTTTGCAAAAGTTAAAGCTCACTTGTGTTGAGGATTTGCCAGGTACGGAGGTGGTAGAGTTATTCAAAGAGGAAGGGCCACTGCCCACTCCTCTGCCTTGGTTGCCATATAACGCTACTTTTTTTAAATTTATTCTTATGTAAAAGAATTTTAAAATTTTGCTACATTTTTTCCCAACAGAAAAACTTCATTTTGAGAATGAAACAAGAGCAACAGTAAGTTAAATACTCATTCTCATATAGATGACAATAACCGAATAGTGTACAGTATATAAAGAGAAAGAGAAGAAACCTGTCATCTACAAATATACAATTTGCTAGATCAACTTTAAGATGTTCAAAAGCTTCCATAAAGAACTCAGTATCAGGCTTCCTCTTTCCTGAAACACATTATAAAATCAAAACAAGTTGTGAATTTATGCTTCATCCCATATTATCAAATCAAAACAAGTTGTGCTATACCATATGTACACGAACAAAATGTCCAAGATAAATATTTTGATAGTTCTAACTTGTCTTCAATCAGTTGGTACCTACAATACAAGACATTCTGAAGAAGACTGTGGGGAGCCAAAAAACTAAAATCATAATAAGAACAACTGTCTTACCATATGGGCTAATTTGTAAAAGCATGCATCTCATAGTTGTTTTGCTTTAAGGAAAGAAGCAAATGTTCAATTCCTTCAATGTATGAATATCCACTTGTCATGCAAGTTTTAAGGCCTGTGATGGAAACACACATGAAACTAAAATATCGACAATCTGAAATTGATCTGAAATGACTTTATCTGGAAGAAATGTAGACAATCTGGAGTTGATCTAAAATGACTTGATCTATGAACAAAATTATCGACATCAGCATTTTGCGGTTCTTAAAAGTCAGATTTTCAATGTATTATATTAAACTAAAATAGTATCATGTAATGACTAATACTAAGATATCAGCTCTAGCAACAAAATGTTAGACCAACCTTCTAATTCAACATCCCTTCCGTCCTTAAAAACTTTTAAATTATGACCTCCCCATAGTATAACTACAAACAGAATGATTCTTTTTATCTCACGGTGAGCAAAAGAATGCTTCAGTTACAATGACGAAATATATAATATAAACTCACTTTGTCTCTATCCAGCTTTAATATTTTAAGCTCCTCCTGAAAGGACTTGTTCAATTTTTGTTCCTTTGACATTTAAGTGTAGAATCAAATAAGAAAGAAGGGTTAAAAAGCATGGTTTCTTATCAAGAATTACCTCTCGGAGAGCTTCAAGTTTCCATGAACAATAGCCGGAACTTTCTGCAGAAGGTTTACTTCTGCAAAGACATCAAACAGCGCATGTAAGTAGCCAGAGCAGACATCACCAACTATTGCAGATCTCAATATCTCAATATCTCAACAAATTTGTAGAAACTTATCAATAATTTTAAGTTAATTAAGAACAGATCTCGATATCTCAACAAATTAAAAAATGAATGAAGTTAATTAGTATTATTTTTATTTTTCTGTGAAATTAGCAGCAGCAACAGGGAAGGGACAGGGCTAGGGCTAGGGCTAGGGATAATGAAATCAGAATAGAATCACAATGGAAGGGGTTAGGGATATGGACGAGAAGGAGGCGGAGGCCTACTTGAACTAACGGCGACGAGAAGAGATGATGACAAACCTCCGGCGAGGAGAGAAGAAGCAGCGACGAGAGTGGCGCGGAAGGAGCTCGTAAGACAAGAGCACGGCGGAGAGAGGTCGTACGACGATGGCAACGAAGGGAGCAAACGCGATGAGGGCGACGGAGGGAGCTCGTGCGACGTGAGTCGCGGCGGCGGTGACAGCGGAGGACGTCACATCTTCAATGGAGAGAGAAGGCAGGGAGCAAGGAAAATGTGAAAAAGTGAAATGAACCTGGGAGTTTCGGGAACCTGGGAGTTGGAGGGATAAGCCTTCTACGGCGTTCGAAAACTAGGTGTGAATGGCGAGTGAATGGAGTTAATCTTCAACTAGGGTTTTCAATATTTCCGACGGATTTCATTTAAATTACAGACGGATTTTCCATCTGTAATAATTAAATAAAACGTGCGTTTTGTCTACTTAATTACAGATGGAAAATCCGTCTGTAACCATTCCACGAAAAAAAAATTAATTTTTCCGACGGAATTATAGACGGATTCTCTTTTCCGTCTGTAATTTATGTTAATCTTTTTTTTTGTTTTCTAACAAAAAAATCCCTCTAAAATTCTGTCTGTATTTCAGTGGGATAAAATCCATCAGAAATATCCGTCTGTAATAGCTAATTTTCTAGTAGTGAATAGAGTGCTTTTGGTGCTCCATCCTTAGTGCTTTTGGTGCTCTTATCCTTAGTTGCTCTCAATAGTTGTGTGGAGGAAAATGTATCCCTTGAGGTATCTCAGGAATTTCTTGATGAGAGAATTCCTCATGCTCTTGTTGAGGTCCTTGAGTGGGCTCTCTTGTTTGCTCCATCATTTTTCTAGTGATGGGCTTTTGAGATGAATCTCTCCATCTCCCATGACTCAGAGTTGGAAGCAATTTCCTTCCCTTTCCTCTTTCTAGAGGTTTTTTCGGCCTTAGGTGCCATAAATGGTTATGGAAAAACAAAAAACAATGCTTTTACCACACCAAACTTAAAAGGTTTACTCGTCTTCGAGCAAAAGAAGAAAGAAAGAAGGGGGAAAAGAGAAAAATGGAGGAGATAGAGGGAGATAGAGGTTCGGCCAAGGGGGTAGGAGAGTATTTGTGATATGTAAAAATGAAGAAGTGAAGAGGTGTATTTATAGGGAAAGAGAGAGAGAGTGTGGCTGAATGGAATTGGGTGGGTTTGGGAGGGAAAAGTGTTTGAATTTGAAAGTGAGGTAAGTGGGGTTTTTGGGGAAGAGATATGGAGGTGATTGGTGAAGAGAATATAGGGAAGAGGATAGGATGTGATTGGTGAGTGGTGTTTTGGGTGGAGTGTTATAGAGATGTGTGAGGGAGAGAGAGAGAGAGGTGGGGTAGGTAGGGATCTTGTGGGGTCCACAGATCCTGAGGGGTTAAGGACTTCTCGTCCCTGCTCCATTTAGGTGTGCAAACGCCCTTAATGTGCAATCCTGGTGTTTAACGCCAGACTGCTGCTTGTTTCTTGCATTAAATACTAGTCTGGTGCTCTGTTCTGGCATTAAACGCCAGTCTGGTGCCCATTTCTGGCATTAAACGCCCAGAATGGTGCCAGACTGGGCGTTTAACACCCATTCTGCTACTCTTACAGGCGTTTAAACGCCAGTAAGCTTATCCTCCAGGGTGTGCTGTTTTTAATGCTATTTTTGAATTTGTGATGAGCGGATAATTTGTACGCTTTTTGGCATTGTTTTTAGTATGTTTTTTAGTATGATCTAGTTAGTTTTTAGTATATTTTTATTAGTTTTTAGTTAAAATTCACTTTTTTGGGCTTTACTATGAGTTTGTGTGTTTTTCTGTGATTTCAGGTATTTTCTGGCTGAAATTGAGGGACCTGAGCAAAAATCTGATTCAGAGACCAAAAAGGACTGCAGATACTGTTGGATTCTGACCTCCCTGCACTCAAAGCGGATTTTCTGGAGCTACAGAAGCCCAATTGGCGCGCTCTCAATGGCGTTGGAAAGTAGATATCCTGGGCTTTCCAGCAATATATGATAGTCCATACTTTGCCCAAGATTTGATGGCCCAAACCGTCGTTCAAAGTCACCCTCAGAAATTACAGCGTTAAACGCCGGAACTGGCACCATAATGGGAGTTAAACGCCCAAACTGGCACAAAAGCTGGCGTTTAACTCCAAGAAGAGTCTCTACACGAAAATGCTTCAATGTTCAGCCCAAGCACACACCAAGTGGACCCGGAAGTGGATTTTTATGTCATTTACTCATATCTGTACACCCTAGGCTACTAGTTCTCTATATATAGGACCCTTTACTATTGTATTTTCATCTTTGGATTATTTTAGATCCTTTGATCATCTTTGGACATCTACTTCTTAGACCACGTTTGGGGGCTGGCCATTCGGCCATGCCTAGACCTTGTTCTTATGTATTTTCAACGGTGGAGTTTCTACACACCATAGATTAAGGTGTGGAGCTCTGCTGTACCTCGAGTATTAATGCAATTACTATTGTTCTTCTATTCAATTCCGCTTGTTCTTGTTCTAAGATACCACTTGTTCTTCAACTTGATGAATGTGATGATCCGTGACACTCATCATCATTCTCACCTATGAACGTGTGACTGACAACCACCTCCGTTCTACCTTAGATTGGGTGGATATCTCTTGGATTCCTGATACACGATGCATGGTTGATCGCCTGACAACCGAGTGCTCGCCTGACAAACGAGCCAGCCATTCCGTGAGATCAGAGTCTTCGTGGTATAGGCTAGAACTGATGGCGGCATTCAAGAGAATCCGGAAGGTCTAACCTTGTCTGTGGTATTCTGAGTAGGATTCAATGATTGAATGACTGTGACGTGCTTCAAACTCCTGAGGGCGGGGCGTTAGTGACAGACGCAAAAGAATCACTGGATTCTATTCCGGCCTGATCGAGAACCGACAGATGGATAGCCGTGCCGTGACAGGGTGCGTTGAACATTTCCACTGAGAGGATGGGAGGTAGCCACTGACAACGGTGAAACCCTTGCTTAAGCTTGCCATGGAAAGGAGTAAGAAGGATTGGATGAAGACAGTAGGAAAGCAGAGAGACGGAAGGGACAGCATCTTCATACGCTTATCTGAAATTCCTACCAATGAATTACATAAGTATCTCTATCCTTATCTTTATGTTTTATTCGTATATCATCATTCATATCCATTTGAGTTTGCCTGACTGAGATTTACAAGGTGACCATAGCTTGCTTCATACCAACAATCTCTGTGGGATCGACCCTTACTCGCGTAAGGTTTATTACTTGGACGACCCAGTGCACTTGCTGGTTAGTTGTGCGAAGTTGTGTTTATGCCATGGTATTGAACACTAAGTTTTTGGATTCATTACCGGGGATTATTTGATTTGTGAAAAGTATTGATCACAATTTCGTGCACCGATTTGCTTTGATTTTTGCACTTGTTTTTGTGACTCCACATGATCATCAACCTAAAGAAAACATGAAATAATATAGATAAATAAAAATTGGGTTACCTCCCAATAAGCGCTTCTTTAATGTCAATAGCTTGACAGTGGGCTCTCATGGAGCCTTACAGATATTTAGAGCATGGTTGGGGCCTCTGATAAACCCCGATTTTGTGGTTTATCTTGTGCTTATTTTGGAGGATTTTATCACCTTTCTCACATTTATTCAATGGAATAGCATGGTTTTGCAATTCTCCCTTGATTTGTACTTAAATGTGAAAACATGCTTTTTAGGCCCTAAAATTGGTAATTTTAATTCACCTTAATTCCATTCGATGCCTCGATGTATTTGTTGAGTGATTTCAGGTTCATAGGGCAAGTATTGGATGGAAGAAGTGAGGAGAAAAGCATGCAAAGTGGGGAACTCATGAAGAAATGAAGGAACCGTAAAGCTGTCAAGCCTGATCTCTTCGCACTCAATCGACCATAACTTAAGCTACAGAGGTCCAAATGAGGAGGTTTTAGTTACGTTGGAAAGCTAACATCCGGAACTTCGAAATGATATAAATTTTGCCATATGTTGCTTCGCGTATAGGGGCGTGCACGCGCAATGTGTGCAGACGCGCTGATTGAGCATGTGACCCACTAAAGAGCAACTCGTGGCCAGCGATTTCTAGCTCATTTTGGGCCCAATCCAACTCATTTATGATGCTATTGAACCCAAGGATTGAGGGGGGAATGAATCAAGTAGTCATAGTTTAGTTTTTATCATGTTTTAGGGAGAATTTTAGAGAGAGAGGCTCTCTCTTCTCTCTAGATTTTAGGGTAGTTTAGGTTTAATTTTCTTAAATCCAACCTTTGATTCTTGTTTTGATTTAGCTTTTCCTCTTAATTTCTTGTTATTATATCTTGGATCTTCTAGTTTTACTTGTTAGTTTCTCATTTTACTCTCTTTTATGTTGATGAACATCATTGGATCTTGATTTCTTTTAATGCAATTTCATGTTTCTATGTTTCTTTTATGTTGATCTTACTTACTATTGTTGATTTCTTGCTTATGGTAGTTATAGATCTTGTTAATTTTTGCATTTGGTGATGTTTACTTTTCTTGCACTCTAGGTGTTTGATGAAATGTTTTCTCTAGTTTTTGAGTAGTTTCCTTTACTCTTGGCCTAGGCTAAGGGAATTGGGTGACCTTGAGTCATTGGGTCTCAATGATTTGGTGATTTGAGAACCCTTGGTGATCAATTTGATACTCATTGACGCCAACCCACTACTAATCTAATTAGTAGGTAGGTTGGGACTTATGGGTTGATGTGATCAAGCCTATTTGATGTACTTCAAGCTTAGGAGTAGATATTACGTACTTAAAGCTATTGGGAAGTAGACTTAATAGGTTGGCCTCTCATAATTATCAATGTATGGTTTGTAGACAAGAATGGTGATCTCAATTACCTATGTCTAGCCAAGAGTACTTTTCTATTTCTTTTGTTAGTTCTCTTTACCCTTGGCCTAGGTGGAGTAATTAGTGACGCTTGAGTTATCTAATTTCTTTGATTGATTGACAATTGGAAGTTGCTAATAGATTTGGATACCACTAACACTAGTCCTTCCCTTGGGAGTTGGCTAGGATTTGTGGAATCAAATTAATTCATCCACTTGACTTTCCTCCTTGGTTAGATGTTAACGAAGTGGTAGCAATGGACAATTTGTGATCATAATTAAGGAGGATAATTAGGATAGGACTTCTAATTTTCATATCTTGCCAAGAGCTTTGCTAGTCATTAGTTTATTTTCATTGCCATTTACTTTTCATGCCTATTATAAAAAAAACCCCAAAAATATATCTCATAACCAATAATCATTCACTTCATTGCAACTCCTTGTGAGACGACCCGGAGTTCAAATACTCTGGTTAATTCTTATTTGGGGTTTGTACTTGTGACAAAACCAAATTTAATTTGATGTGAGAGTTGTTTGTCGGTTGGGAACTATACTATCAACGGAATTATTTTGTGTGAAATTCCTAACCAACACGATTCTTGCTATCAGCCTCCCAACACCAAACTTAGAGTTTGGTTATGGCCTCTCAACACCAAACTTAGAGTTTGGCTGTGGCCTTCCAACACCAAACTTAGAGTTTGAATGTGGGGGCTTTTTTTGACTCTGTATTGAGAGAAGCTTTTCATGCTTCCTCTCCATGTGTACAGAAGGAGAACCTTGAGTCTTGAATACAAGGTAGTCCTCATTCAATTGAAGGATCAACTCTCCTCTGTCAACATCAATCATAGCTTTTGCTGTGGCTAGGAAAGGTCTACCAAGGATGATGGATTCATCCCCCCTCCTTCCCAGTGTCTAGGATTATGAAATCAGCAGGGATATAAAGGCCTTCAACCTTTACTAGCACGTCCTCTACTAGTCCATAAGCCTATTTCATTGATTTGTCTGTCATCTCTAGTAAGATTTTTGCAGCTTGAATCTCAAAGATTCCCAGTTTCTCCATTACAGAGAGTGGCATGAGGTTTATGCCTGACCCCAGGTCACACAGAGCCTTCTCAAAGGTCATAGTGCCTATGGTACAAGGTATTAAGAACCTTCCGGGATCCTCTTTCTTTTGAGGTAAAGTGTGCTGAACCCAGGTATTCAGTTCATTAATGAGCAATGGAAGTTTGATAAACCACTATTTTAAGGTTTATCTTGTGCTAAATTGAATGGTTTTTATCAGCTTTTCACCCACTTATTCATATGAATTGCATGATATTACAATTCCTTCCCAAATTTATTCTATGATTGAAAACTTTCTTCCTAAAGCTTTATATTGTGTATTTTAATTTCTCTTTTATACCATTCGATGCCGTGATCTGTGCGTTAAGTGTTTCAGGCTTCATAGCGCAGAAATGGCTTAGAGAATGGAGAGGAAGCTTGCAAAAATGGAAGGAACACAAGAAATTAAGGGGATGACCAGCGAGAAGCGACGCGGACGCATGGCTCACGCGACTGCAAGAAATGGAGGAAATCGCAGTGATGCGCTCGCGTGCCTAACGCGAACGCCTGGATTGGAAGCTGCACGAGTGACGCGAATGCGTAGGCGACGCATACGCGTGGAGAGGAAAATCGCTGAATGACGCGTACGCATGACCGATGCATACGCGTCACATGCGCGATTTGCAAAAATTACAGAATACGTTGAAAACGATTTTGGGCCGTGTTTTGACCCAGATTTTGGTCCAGAAACACAGATTAAAGTCAAAGAACATGCGGAGACTCAACATATCAAATCACACACACGATTTTAGGTTTAGATGTAGTTTTTAGAGAGAGGGGTTCTCTCATCTCTCTTAGGATTTAGGATTAGGATTCCTCTTAAAGGATTTAGGATTTCTTCTTCTCAATTTTCAGGTTCAATGTTCCTTTTAGTTATTTTCTCAATTTGGTTTATGAACTCTTCATGTTTGGATTGATTTTCTTTTATTAATGGAATTTGAGGTATTTTAGATCTATGATTTTATTTAGCTTTTTACATTCTTAGCTTTGGTTGATTAATTGGAGACACTTGAGTTATCAAACTCAACTGTTGATTGAAATTGGAATTACTGATTGATTTGGATCACTCTAAAGCTAGTCCTTTGATAAACCCCTATTTTATGGTTTATATTGCATTTAATTGAGTGGTTTTATCAAGCTTTTCACCCACTTATTCATAGGATTTGCATGATTTTACAATTCCTTCCTAGTTTAGTTCTATGATTGAAAACACGCTTCTTTGGTCTTAATTTAGCTTATCTTAATCCTCCCCTATTACCATTCGATGCCTTGATCTGTGTGCTAAGTATTTCAGGCTTCATAGGGCAGGAATCGCTTAGATAATGAAGAGGAAGCGTGCAAAAATGGAAGAAACACAAGGAATTGAGGAGATGACCAGCGAGAAGTCACGTGGTCGCATGGCTCACGCAACCGCGCGAGATGGAAGAAATCAGAGTGACGCGTTCGCGTGCCTGACGCGACCGCGCGGATTGGAAGCTGCACAAACGACGCAAATGCGTGGATGACGTGCACGTGTGCAACGAAAAATGCTGAGTGACGCGATCGCGTGGACGACGCGGACGCGTGACATGCGCAATCTGCAGAATTACAAAAGTCGCTGACAGAGATTCTGGGCCGCATTTCAACCCAGTTTTCGGCCCAGAAACACAGATTAAAGTCAGGAAACATGTAGGACTTCATAAGCTTTTCATCATTCATAATTTTTAGTTTAGATGTAGTTTTTAGAAAGAGAGGTTCTCTCCTCTCTCTTAGGATTAGGATTAAGATTTTTAGAACTTAGGAATATTTTTATCTCCTCTTTTTATCAGGTTCAATATCTTTTTATTTTGACTTCTCTTAATTGTTGATTATTGATGTTGCTTATTTGGCTTATGACTCTTCATATTTGGATTGATTTTATTTTATTAATACAATTGAGGTATTTCAGACTTATATGTTACTGATGCTTGGGCTCTATCCAAATTATTTTCATTCAAGTAGATTTTATTCCCTTTTGGCTTTGGTTGATTAATTGGTAACTCTTGAATTATTAAACTCATTGTTGACTGAAAATTGAAATTATTCAAGAATTAATTCGAGTTCCAATAACTCTAGCCTTTCCCAAGGAAAGACTAGGACCTGAGGAATCAAAATTAATTCATCCACTTGACTTACCTTCATAGTTCAAGGTTGACTTAGTGGGAGAAAAATCCAATTCTCATCACAATTGATAAGGATAACCGGGATAGAACTTCCAGTTCTCATACCTTGCCAAGAGCTTTATTAGTTATTATTTTAACGACTTATTATTTTATATTACTTGTTCACCCCTTTTGAAAACCCTAAAAATATGCTTTTCCATAACCAATAATAAGAACATACCTCCCTGCAATTCCTTGAGAAGACGACCCGAGGTTTGAATACTTCGGTCATCAATTTATTTAGGGGTTTGTTACTTGTGACAACCAAAACGTTTGTAAGAAAGGACTTTTATTGGTTTAGAAACTATACTTACAACGGGAATTTATTCTGAACAGAGTTGTGCGGACGCGAGGCTGCCCTCGCGCTAGTAGCACAAAATGCGTCACGCGTCTGCGTGACCGATGCAACCGCATCGATTAATTTAAGCGCAAGTCGCGCGACCGCGTCTCCCACGCGTCCGCGTCGCTTGCGCCGCACAACTTATCCAAGGCAGCCAAATATCTTATCTTTTCTTCCCTATATCTAATTCTTTTCTTCCTTTCTTATTTCTTTTCTTCTTTCTTCTTCCTTCTCTTACTTTCTTCTTCTCATCCCTCTTCACTTCTATTTAATTTATTTGCATAGTTTCATTCATTGCATTATTTTCATTGGTGTTAGAAATTTATTTATTTTGCTTGTGGATTATTCAAAGAATTGTTTGACATTTATATAACTTTTTAAAAGGTTGCTTGCATGTTCAATTTAATACTTTCAATGACTTATTTACCATGCTTGCTATGTGTTTGTGAAAAAGTCCGTATGGCATCATGCACTTTTCTACATTATTCTATTCTACTATTCAATGCTTGCTTTTCACAAATTCTCTTTACTATTTTATTAATTAAATATGATTGTCAATACAAATGTTATTGTTAGTTTCTCACGACTAATAATACATTAAGGCTTTTAATGCTTGATTTACGCTACTCATGCCTTTGCCAGCATGCCAATAAACATCTTGCATTTAATTGCCTCAAATTATCATGCTATGCTTCCATTGATGTCCTAATTTCATGGAATCGCAACCATGTGTTACCGACATTCTTCTTTTATTTTGGCATGATTCTTACTAGTACTGCCCTCTCCCTTGCTCTACCCCTTTGACTTCATGTCCCTCTCTCTTCTCCCTTTTTTAGGCTGGTGGTGCGCGAAATTGTGAACAATACTTTTTCACAACTCTCATAATCCCCGGTCATGAACCCCAAAAACTTGGTAGCTCAATACCATGGCATTACACAACTTCGCACAACTAACCAGCAAGTGCACTGGGTCGTCCAACTAATAAACCTTACGCGAGTAAGGGTCGATCCCACGGAGATTGTTAGTATTGAAGCAAGCTATGGTCATCTTGTAAATCTTAGTCAGGCAAACTCAAATGGTAATGGTGATGAACGAAAATAACAAAAAGGTAAAGATAGAGATACTTATGTAATTCATTGGTAGGAACTTCAGATAAGCGCATGAAGATGCCTTCCCTTCCGTCTCTCTGCTTTCCTACTGTCTTCATCCAATCCTTCTTATTCCTTTCCATGGCAAGCTTGTGTAGGGTTTCACCGTTGTCAATGGCTACCTCCCATCCTCTCAGTGAAAACGATTGCATATGCTCTGTCACAGCACGCGGAATTCAGCTGTCGGTTCTCGGTCAGGCCGGAATAGAATCCATTGATTCTTTTGCGTCTGTCACTAACGCCCCGCCTGCTAGGAGTTTGAAGCACGTCACAGTCATTCAGTTATTGAATCCTACTCAGAATACCACAGACAAGGTTAGACCTTCCGGATTCTCTTGAATGCCGCCATCAGTTCTTACCTATACCACGAAGACTCTGATCTCACGGAATGGTTGGCTCGTTTGTTAGACGAGCACTCGGTTGTCAGGCGATCAACCATGCATCGTGCAATCAGGAATCCAAGAGATATTCACCCAATCGAAGGTAGAACGGAGGTGGTTGTCAGTCACACGTTCATAAGTGAGAATGATGATGAGTGTCACGGATCATCACATTCATCAAGTTGAAGAACAAGTGATATCTTAGAACAAGAACAAGCGGAATTGAATAGAAGAACAATAGTAATTGCATTAATACTCGAGGTACAGCAGAGCTCCACACCTTAAT
The DNA here is from genome assembly GCF_003086295.3 of Arachis hypogaea. Classification (NCBI taxonomy): domain Eukaryota; kingdom Viridiplantae; phylum Streptophyta; class Magnoliopsida; order Fabales; family Fabaceae; genus Arachis; species Arachis hypogaea. Next base: position 24,063,432 of record NC_092044.1, on the reverse strand, counting down.
CTATGGTGTGTAGAAGCTCCACCGTTGAAAATACATAAGAACAAGGTCTAGGCATGGCCGTGAGGCCAGCCTCCCAGTGATCTAAGATAGCATAAAAATGAAGATAGCTACCAAAGTCTACAAATACAATAGTAAAAGGTCCTACTTATAGAGAACTAGTAGCCTAGGGTGTACAGAAATGAGTAAATGACATAAAAATCCACTTCCGGGCCGACTTGGTGTGTGCTTGGGCTGAGCAATGAAGCATTTTCGTGCAGAGACTCTTCTTGGAGTTAAACGCTAGCTTTTATGCCAGTTTGGGCGTTTAACTCCCATTTGGGTGCCAGTTCCAGCGTTTAACGCTGGGATTTCTGAGGGTGACTTTGAACGCCGGTTTGGGCCATCAAATCTTGGGCAAAGTATGGACTATCATATATTGCTGGAAAGCCCAGGATGTCTACTTTCCAACGCCGTTGAGAACGCGCCAATTGGGCTTCTGTAGCTCCAGAAAATCCACTTTGAGTGCAGGGAGGTCAGAATCCAACAGCATCTGCAGTCCTTTTTAGTCTCTGAATCAGATTTTTGCTCAGGTCCCTCAATTTCAGCCAGAAAATACTTGAAATCACAGAAAAACACACAAACTCATAGTAAAGTCCAGAAAAGTGAATTTTAACTAAAAACTAATAAAAATATACTAAAAACTAACTCAAACATACTAAAAACATACTAAAAACAATGCCAAAAAGCGTGCACAAATGGGAAGGAACACAAAAAATTGAGGAGATGACCAGCGAGAAGTCACGCGGTCGCATGGCTCACGTAACCACGCGAGATGGAAGAAATCAGAGTGACGCGTTCGCGTGCCTGACGCGACCGCAGAGATTGGAAGCTGCATAAACGACGCGAATGAATGGACGACGCGCACGCGTGCAACGAAAAATGCTGAGTGACGCGATCACGTGGACAACGCGGACGCGTGACGTGCGCGATCTGCAGAATTACAAAAGTCGCTGGCAGAGATTCTGGGCCGCATTTCAACCCAGTTTTCGGCCCAGAAACACAGATTAAAGTCAGGAAACATGCAGGACTTCATAAGCTTTTCATAATTCATAATTTTTAGTTTAGATGTAGTTTTTAGAGAGAGAGAGAGGTTCTCTCCTCTCTCTTATGATTAGGATTAGGATTTTTAGAACTTAGGAATATTTTTATCTCATCTTTTTATCAGGTTCAATATCTTTTTATTTTGACTTCTCTTAATTGTTGATTATTGATGTTGCTTATTTGGCTTATGACTCTTCATATTTGGATTTATTTTTTTTATTAATGCAATTGAGGTATTTCAGACTTATATGTTACTGATGCTTGGGCTCTATCCAAATTATTTTCATTCAAGTAGATTTTATTCCCTTTTGGCTTTGGTTGATTAATTGGTAACTCCTGAGTTATCAAACTCATTGTTGACTGAAAATTAGAACTCTTCAAGAATTAATTCGAGTTCCAATAACTCTAGCCTTTCCCAAGGAAAGACTAGGACCTGAGGAATCAAAATTAATTCATCCACTTGACTTACCTTCATAGTTCAAGGTTGACTTAGTGGGAGAAAAATCCAATTCTTACCACAATTGATAAGGATAACCGGACTAGGACTTTCAGTTCTCATACCTTGCCAAGAGCTTTATTAGTTATTATTTTAACGACTTGTTATTTTATATTACTTGTTCACCCCTTTTGAAAACCCCAAAAATATACTTTTTCATAACCAATAATAAGAACATACCTCCCTGCAATTCCTTGAGAAGACGACCCGAGGTTTGAATACTTCGGTTATCAATTTATTTAGGGGTTTGTTACTTGTGACAACCAAAACATTTGTAAGAAAGGACTTTTATTGGTTTAGAAACTATACTTGCAACGGGAATTTATTCTGAATTCTAGACCACGCAAAAGTTCTTCTCTTAATCCTTCCATAAGAATTGACTAGAACTTGAGGATCAAGCTAATTAGTCCACTTGACCTTCCTTTGTTTAGTAAAGACTGAGCAAGTGGGATTAAAATCCAATTCTCATCACACCTGATAAGGATAACTAAGATAGGAATTCCAATTCTCATACCTTGCCAAGAGATTTTCTAATTATTAATTTATTTTTCTTGCCATTTAAATTACTTATTCCTTATTTCAAAAACCCAAAACAAAATATATCTTTTTCCATAACCAATATTAAATCATACTTCTCTGCAATTCTTTGAGAAGATGACCCGAGGTTTGAATACTTCGGTTATTTATTTTTATTGAGTTTGCTTAAGTGACAAACAAAACTTTTGTACGAAAGAATTCTCTGTTGGTTTAGAAGCTATACTTACAACGCGATTATATTTGTGAATTTCTTTACCGATAGAAAATCCGATCGTCAAAAATGGCGCCGTTGCCGGGGAATTGCAAACGTGTGCCTTATTATTGGTTATTGTAAATATTTTTCCTTTGCTTGTTTATTTGTTTTTATTTTTGTTTTTAATTTTTATTAACTACTATAAATTCTCACCCCCTTTTGGCTATGAGTTTGGTTACAATCATGTTACAGGAAAAGGAGATTACAATGAAAGCTTGGGCCATAGATGGGATAATCAAAGATGGGAAGAGTCACGAGGATTTGATCAACCCCCTTGGCAACAAACACCTCCAAGGCACTATCAACAACCATTCTATGATGTGAACCAAGACAATGGTTATGGTGGATCCCCTTGTGGTTACCAACAAGCCCCACCCTATGCTTATGAATCCCCTTGGTGGACGAAATTGTGATCAATAATAATTCCAGGCACTGTTAGAGAAGCTTTTTCTTTTCACAACTCCGTTCAACTAACCAGCAAGTGTACTGGGTCGTCCAAGTAATAAACCTTACGTGAGTAAGGGTCGATTCCACAGAGATTGTTGGTATGAAGCAAGCTATGGTCACCTTGCAAATCTCAGTTAGGCAGATTAAATTGGTTTATGGGTTTTGAAAATAGAAATAAGAGAATAGATTATAAAAAGGGATAGAAAACTTATGCAGATTCATTGGTGGGAATTTCAGATAAGTGAATGGAGATGCTGTATGGCTCAAGGACGCCTGCTCTCCTACTGCTTCTACTCAATCCTTCTTACTCCTTTCCATGGCAAGCCTTGTATAGGGGTTCAACATCAACGGTGGCTACTTTCAATCCTCTCGGGAAAATGATCCTATGCGGCTGTCACTCGCATGGCTAATTGTCTGGAGGCATCACCCATGGTTGATGGCTACATCCCATCCTCGCAGTGAAAACTACGCTCACGCACTCTGTCACAGCACGGCTAATCACTGGTTAGTTCCTGCGCCTACTGGAATAGAATCCCTTGATTCTTTTGCGTTGTCACTAACGCCCAGCACTTGCAAGTTTGAAGCACGTCACAGTCATTCATTACCGGAATCCTACTCGGAATACCACAGACAAGGTGAGACTTTCCGGATTCCCAGGATCCTACTCAGAATACCACAGACAAGGTGAGACTTTCCGGACCCTCATAAATGCCGCCATCTATCTAGCTTATACCACGAAGATTCTGTTGGGGAATCTAAGAGATACACATTCAAGCTCGGTTGCCTGTAGAACGGAAGTGGTTGTCAATCACGTGCGTTCATAAGTGAGAATGATAATGATCGTCACTTTCATCATTACACTCATCATGTTCTTGGGTGCGAATGAATATCTTGGAATAAGAATAAGAGAGATTTGAATAAAAGAAAATAGAATTGCATTAATACTTGAGGTACAGCAGAGCTCCACACCCTTAATCTATGGTGTGCAGAAACTCCACCGTTGAAAATACATAAGCAAAGGGTTCAGGCATGGCCGAATGGCCCACCCCCCCTAACGTGGTCAATGATCTCTTAGGATGAAGAATAAAACAAAACTGAGACCAAAGATGTCTAATACAATAGATAAATGTCCTATATATACTAGACTAGCTCCTAGGGTTTACATGAGTAAGTAATTGATGCATAAATCCACTTCCGGGGCCCACTTGGTGTATGCTTGGGCTGAGCTTGATCAATCCACGAGCTGAGGCTTCTCTTGGAGTTGAACTCTGATTTATGACGTGTTTTGGGCGTTCAACTCCGGATCATGACGTTTTTCTGGCGTTTAACTCCAGACAGCAGCTGAACTTGGCGTTCAACGCCAAGTTACGTCGTCAATCTTCGAATAAAGTATGGACTATTATATATTGCTGGAAAGCCCTGGATGTCTACTTTCCAACGCCGTTGAGAGCGCGCCAATTGGAGTTCTGTAGCTCCAGAAAATCCATTTTGAGTGCAGGGAGGTCAGATTCCAATAGCATCAGCAGTCCTTTTGTCAGCCTTCTTCAGAGTTTTGCTCAAATCCCTCAATTTCAGCCAGAATTTACCTGAAATCACAGAAAAACACACAAACTCATAGTAAAGTCCAGAAATGTGAATTTAACATAAAAACTAATGAAAACATCCCTAAAAGTAGCTTGAACTTACTAAAAACTATCTAAAAACAATGCCAAAAAGCGTATAAATTATCCGCTCATCACCCCTCCTCAACATACCTTTGGACCACCATACTCACAAGCCCCCTACTACCAAACACCATCACATGATCCTAACCCTTATCCACCATATCAACCACCCTATGAGCCATATGAGGCATACATAGATTCACCCCAATTCCAACCCAATTACTCCCAAGAACTACCACCTCCATATACACCACATCCATATCCATCAATCCAAGAGCCTTATGATCCTACTTATGATATCCGAGCAGAACAAGAGTCAATGGATCGTCTCAAGGAAACAATGGATCAATTTCAAGCAACCCTACGCCAACTGGACCGAGCAATAAACCGAACAGCACCTGAAGCTTTCATGGTTAAAGAATCTCAACTTGAGAACACGGAACTAAAATGTGCTGTGCAACAAGTGGAAAAGATGGAGAGCGATGAACCACCCTCTTATCATGAACCCTTCCTCCTAAGTAATGAACCCTCACATCCACCCCAATCTCCAATGGATGACATCCTTCATGGTCTTCTTCAAGGGCAAACAAAGATGAAAAGAGATGTACTAGAATTCACGACTGACTTGACCGAGGTAGTAAATCATATAGCTCCTCAACATCTGAGTACTCAAAGTACTCCCATGGCTACATGTGGAGAATTAAAAGAAGAGCGCAGTATGAAGGAGACACTAGAAACTCCGGTGGACAATGAGGAACATGGCTTTGTATTGGAACAAGTAAAAGAAGTCATAGCAGTTACAGAGGAAGAAGTGGTTGAAGATTTAGCAGATGCTGAACCTCCATGGGAATCTAGAATTGTAAAGTACCCCTCCAATGATATTGAAATTGATGTCAAGAAGGCCAGTGCACAACCTCCATTGCATATTCCTTATGAAGACTTGGATGGGATAAATCAAGAAGTAAGTTCCCATGGTAATGAGGATTATGCATCAAGACCTCCCAGTAATAAAACTACATCCGCAATTAAACTTCTTAAATATGAAGACTCTTATCTGATTGAGTCTAAGAATGATGTGGAAGCGGAAATCCTTAGAAAATGGAATACGGGAGTTGAGTACGCTTTGTCAAGAACGTTGGAGACTTCTCCACCTACGTTGCCATCTACTCCTTCACTTGAGTGGGTAAAACTTATCTCTATTCGTCTTCCTATCCCACTTGAGTACGGTATTCTTGAAACAGACGACCAACTCAAGAAGCTTGTGACATAAAGCGTAAGAGGAGACTGTTTAGTGGTTGGAGTTGCAAATCAAGGCTCATCAAGGTTGATATTTCAAGAGTCAGATGTAAGGACTCAATTGGTGATAATTTGGTTAGATCCAAAAGAAGAGTTTGGTACTCTGTAGAGAATTCAAACTGGTTGCCACCCAATTGGAACAATGATGATCCACTTCAAGACGAGTGTAGAAACAAGATTTGGGATCCAGGCATATATGAAGATCAAATTTGGGAGCTCAAATCTTGTGAAGAACTCCATCAAAGCTTGATAAATTTACTTGGTATTGTGATGAGCGGATAATTTGTACGCTTTTTGGCATTGTTTTTAGTATGTTTTTAGTATGTTTGAGTTAGTTTTTAGTATATTTTTATTAGTTTTTAGTTAAAATTCACTTTTCTGGACTTTACTATGAGTTTGTGTGTTTTTCTGTGATTTCAAGTATTTTCTGGCTGAAATTGAGGGACCTGAGCAAAAATCTGATTCAGAGACTAAAAAGGACTGCAGATGCTGTTGGATTCTGACCTCCCTGCACTCAAAGTGGATTTTCTGGAGCTACAGAAGCCCAATTGGCGCGTTCTCAACGGCGTTGGAAAGTAGACATCCTGGGCTTTCCAGCAATATATGATAGTCCATACTTTGCCCAAGATTTGATGGCCCAAACCGGCGTTCAAAGTCACCCTCAAAATTCCCAGCGTTAAACGCCGGAACTGGCACAAGGATGGGAGTTAAACGCCCAAACTGGCACCAAAGCTGGCGTTTAACTCCAAGAAGAGTCTCTACACGAAAATGCTTCAATGCTCAGCCCAAGCACACACCAAGTGGGCCCGGAAGTGGATTTTTATGTCATTTACTCATCTTTGTAAACCCTAGACTACTAGTTCTCTATATATAGGACCTTTTACTATTGTATCTTCTGATCTTTTGGACATCTAGTTCTTAGATCAGATCTTGGTTCTTCTGGTTCCCTCTCTGGGGCCGAAGCCAATGATCACTCTTGTTCTTATGTATTTTCAACGGTGGAGTTTCTACACACCATAGATTAAGGTGTGGAGCTCTGCTGTACCTCGAGTATTAATGCAATTACTATTGTTCTTCTATTCAATTCCGCTTGTTCTTGTTCTAAGATATCACTTGCTCTTCAGCTTGATGAATGTGATGATCCGTGACACTCATCATCATTCTCACCTATGAACGTGTGCCTGACAACCACCTCCGTTCTACCTTAGATTGGGTGGATATCTCTTGGATTCCTGATACACGATGCATGGTTGATCGCCTGACAATCGAGCCAGCCATTCCATGAGATCAGAGTCTTCGTGGTATAGGCTAGAACTGATGGCGGCATTCAAGAGAATCTGGAAGGTCTAAACCTTGTCTGTGGTATTCTGAGTAGGATTCAATGATTGAATGACTGTGACGTGCTTCAAACTCCTGAGGGCGGGGCGTTAGTGACAGACGCAAAAGAATCACTGGATTCTATTCCGGCCTGATTGAGAACCGACAGATGGATAGCCGTGCCGTGACAGGGTGCGTTGAACATTTCCACTGAGAGGATGGGAGGTAGCCACTGACAACGGTGAAACCCTTGCATAAGCTTGCCATGGAAAGGAGTAAGAAGGATTGGATGAAGACAGTAGGAAAGCAGAGAGACGAAAGGGACAAGCATCTTCATACGCTTATCTGAAATTCCTACCAATGAATTGCATAAGTATCTCTATCTTTATCTTTATGTTCTATTCATCATTCATAACCATTTGAGTTTGCCTGACTAAGATTTACAAGGTGACCATAGCTTGCTTCATACCAACAATCTCTGTGGGATCGACCCTTACTCGCGTAAGGTTTATTACTTGGACGACCCAGTACACTTGCTGGTTAGTTGTGCAAAGTTGTGATAAAGAAGTGAGATTACAATTGTGCATACCATGTTGATGGCGCCATTGATGATCACAATTTCGTGCACCAAGTTTTTGGCGCCGTTGCCGGGGATTGTTCGAGTTTTTGGCAAGCTTTTGGTCCGGTAACATCAGTGCCAAATTTCTGATCCGGCAACAGCACCAAGTTTTTGGCACCGTTGCCGGGGATTGTTGAGTTTGGACAACTGACGGTTCATCTTGTTGCTTAGATTAGGTATTTTTTTTCAGAATTCTTGAAGATGAATTCTAGAGTTTCATGATGATTTGTTGAAGTCTGGCTGGCTGTGAAGCCATGTCTAATTTCATTGGACCAAGGTTTCAACGTATCATCACAAGAGCTTGTTGATTTCTATCAATCTTGCTGTTGGAGCAGTGATCTGCTAAGGCTTGGCTGGCCATTGGCCATGTCTAGTGTTTTGGACCGAAGCTTTCTTTGAAAGCTTGGCTGGCTGTGAAGCCATGTCTAATTCCTGGACCGGAGTCTTAGACTAAACATTGCATGATTCCTGGAATTCTCATTAAGAATTTTGATACCTTTATTTTCTTTTTCCACTTAATTTTCGAAAAAGCACAAAAAAATTACAAAATCATAAAATCCAAAAATATTTCTTGTTTGAGTCTAGAGTCTCATTTTTAAGTTTGGTGTCAATTGCAGGTTTCTATTCTTCTTGCACTCATGCATGTGTCTTCATTAATCTTCAAGTTGTTCTTGATGATTTCTTACTCTGATCTTTGAATTCTCTTGACTTGAGTGTTTATGTGTCTCATATGCATTCTCATTTTGTTAGTGTCAGTAATATACAAACTGCTAAGTTTGGTGTCTTGCATGCATTGTTTATTTGATTTTAGTTACATTTTGATTTTTCCTCATGATTAAAAATCCAAAAATATTTTTAATTTGTGTCTTTTCAAGTCAATAATACAGAGAATTGAAGATTCAGAACATACTACAGAGGAATTATACAGAAAAAGCTGGGCATTCAAAACGCCCAGTGAAGAAGGAAAACTGGTGTTTAAACGCCAGCCAGGGTGCCTGGCTGGGCGTTTAACGCCCAAAAGGGTAGTAGTTTGGGCGTTAAACGCCAGAATGTGCACCATTCTGGGCGTTTAACGCCAGGATGGCACAAGAGGGAAGATTCTGTTTTTAATTCAAAATTTTTTTCAAGTTTCAAAATTTTTTGAAAATCAAATCTTTTTCAAATCAAATCCTTTCAATCAAATCTTTTTCAAAATCAATTTCTTTCTATTTTCAAAAATACTTGCTATCAATTAATGATTTGATTCAACATTTCAAGGATGTTGCCTTTTCTGTTGAGAAAGGTTTAATGTTTGAATCATATCTTTTCTTGTTAGCCAAGTTATTAATTTTTAAAATCAAATCTTTTTAAAAAATATTTTTCAAATCATATCTTCTCAATCACATCTTTTTAAAACCAATCATATCTTCTTAACCACATCTTTTTCAAAATAGTTTTCAATCATATCTTTTTAATTTCTAATTTCAAAATCTTTTTCAAAAATCAATTTACTTCTTTCTCAATCTTGGTTTTCGAAAATCGATTAAAGTTTTTCAAAATGTTTTCAAAATCTTTTACTTAATTTTCGAAAATTACTTCCCCTCTTCTCACATCCTTCTATTTATGGACTAACACTATTCCTTAATGCACAATTCGAATTCCATCTTCTTTGATAAGTTCAAATTTTCTGCTTCTGCCTTCTATTTTTCTTTTCCTCTGACACCTTAAGGAATCTCTATACTGTGACATAGAGGATTCCATATTTTCTTGTTCTCTTCTCTTTCATATGAGCAGGAGCAAAGACAAAAGCATTCTTGTTGAGGCTGACCCTGAACCTGAAAGGACCTTGAAGCGAAAGCAAAGAGAAGCTAAGGCACAACTCTCTGTAGAGGACCTAACAGAAATCTTCAAAGAAGAAGACATGGCAGCCGAAAACAACAACAATGCCAACAATACAAGGAAGGTGCCGGGTGACTTTACTGCACCTACTCCCGACTTTTATGGGAGAAGCATCTCTATCCCTGCCATTGGAGCAAACAACTTTGAGCTTAAGCCTCAATTAGTTTCTCTAATGCAACAGAATTACAAGTTCCATGGACTTCCATTGGAAGATCCTCATCAGTTCTTAGCTGAATTCTTGCAAATCTGTGACACTGTCAAGACTAATGGGGTTGATCCTAAGGTCTACAGACTTATGCTATTCCCTTTTGCTGTAAGAGACAGAGCTAGGACATGGTTGGACTCACAACCTAAAGAAAGCCTGAACTCTTGGGAAAAGTTAGTCAATGCCTTCTTGGCAAAGTTCTTTCCACCTCAAAAATTGAGTAAGCATAGAGTGGAGGTCCAAACCTTCAGACAGAAGGAAGGAGAATCCCTCTATGAAGCTTGGGAAAGATACAAACAATTAATCAGAAAGTGTCCCTCTGACATGCTTTCTGAATGGAGCATCATAGGTATTTTCTATGATGGTCTCTCTGAACTATCCAAGATGTCTTTGGATAGCTCTGCTGGAGGATCTCTTCATCTGAAGAAGATGCCTACAGAAGCTCAAGAGCTGATTGAAATGGTTGCAAATAACCAATTCATGTACACTTCTGAAAGGAATCCTGTGAATAATGGGGCTAATCAGAAGAAAGGAGTTCTTGAGATTGATACTCTGAATGCCATATTGGCTCAGAACAAAATATTGACTCAGCAAGTCAATATGATTTCTCAAAGTCTGTCTGGAATGCAAAATGCACCAAGCAGTACTAAGGAAGCTTCATCTGAAGAAGAAGCTTATGATCCTGAGAACCCTTCAATGGAAGAGGTGAATTACATGGGAGAAACCTATGGAAACACCTACAATCCTTCATGGAGAAATCATCCAAATCTTTCATGGAAGGATCAACAGAGACCTCAACAAGGTTTCAACAATAATGGTGGAAGAAACAGGTTTAGCAATGGCAAGCCTTTTCCATCATCTTCTCAGCAACAGACAGAGAGTCCTAAGCAGAACAACTCTGACTTAGTAACCATGGTCTCTGATCTAATCAAAACCACTCAAAGTTTCATGACTGAAACAAGGTCCTCCATTAGAAACTTGGAGGGACAAGTGGGTCAGCTGAGCAAGAAAACTACTGAACTCCCTCCTAGTACTCTTCCAAGCAATACAGAAGAAAATCCAAAAGGAGAGTGCAAAGCCATCAACATGGCCGAATTAGGAGAGGAGGAAGAGGCAGTGAACGCCACTGAGGAAGACCTCAATGGACGTCCACTGACCTCCAATGAGTTCCCCAATGAGGAACCATGGGAATCTGAGGCTCAAAATGAGACCATAGAGATTCCATTGGACTTACTTCTGCCATTCATGAGCTCTGATGAGTATTCTTCCTCTGAAGAGGATGAGTATGTCACTGAAGAGCAAGTTGCTAAATACCTTGGAGCAATCATGAAGCTAAATGACAAGTTATTTGGAAATGAGGCTTGGGAGGATGAACCCCCTTTGCTCACCAAAGAACTGGATAACTTGTCTAGGCAGAAACTGCCTCAAAAGAGACAGGATCCTGGGAAGTTTTCAATACCTTGTACCATAGGCACCATGACCTTCAAGAAGGCCTTGTGTGACCTAGGGTCAAGTGTAAACCTCATGCCCCTCTCTGTAATGGAGAAGCTAGGGATCTTTGAGGTGCAAGCTGCAAAAATCTCACTAGAGATGGCAGACAATTCAAGAAAACAAGCTCATGGACTTGTAGAGGATGTTCTAGTAAAGGTTGAAGACCATTACATCCCTGCTAATTTCATAGTCCTAGACACTGGGAAGTGCATGGATGAATCCATCATCCTTGGCAGACCCTTCCTAGCCACAGCAAAGGCTGTGATTGATGTTGACAGAGGAGAATTGATCATTCAAGTGAATGAAGAATCCTTGGTGTTTAAGGCTCAAGGATATCCCTCTGTCACCATGGAGAGAAAGCATGAAGAGCTTCTCTCAAAACAGAGCCAAACAGAGCCCCCACAGTCAAACTCTAAGTTTGGTGTTGGGAGGCCACAATCAACTTCTAAGTTTGGTGTTGAACCCCCACATTCAAACTCTAAGTTTGGTGTTGGGAGGTTCCAACATTGCTCTGAGCATTTCTAAGGCTCCATGAGAGCCCACTGTCAAGCTACTGACATTAAAGAAGCGCTTGTTGGGAGGCAACCCAATATTATATTTTATCTATTTTCCTTTGTTATTTTATGTTTTCTGTAGGTTGATGATCATGAGAAGTCACAAAATCAATGGAAAAAGCAAAAACAGAATGAAAAACAGAAAGAAAAATAGCACACCCTGGAGGAAGAACCTGCTGGCGTTTAAACGCCAGTAAGGCTAGCAGATGGGCGTTTAACGCCCAGTCTGGCACCATTCTAGGCGTTTAACGCCAGAAAGGGACACCAGACTGGCATTAAACGCCAGTAAAGGGCAAGAACTTGGCGTTAAACGCCAGAAATGGGCACCAGCCCGGCGTTTAACGCCAGATTTGGCACAAAGAGCAATTTTGCTCGCCACTTGGTGCAGGGATGACTTTTCCTTGATATCTCAGGATCTGTTGACCCCACAGGATCCCTACCTACCCCACCACTCTCTCTCTTCTTCACCCATTCACCAATCACCTCAACACCTCTTCCCCAAAAACCCTTCACCTATCAAATCCCATCTTTCTCTTCACCACTCACATTCATCCTTCAGAACACCCCACCTACCCAACCATTCAAATTTAAACCACTTTCCCTCCCAAACCCACCCTCCCATAGCCGAACATCACCCTCCCCCCACTCCTATATAAACCCATCTTCACTCCTTCATTTTCACACAACCTAAACACTACTTCTCCTCCCTTTGGCCGAACCACAAGGCCTTCTCCATCTCCTCTATTTCTTCTTCTTCTACTCTCTTCTTTCTTCTTTTGCTCGAGGACAAGCAAACCTTTTAAGTTTAGTGTGGTAAAAGCATTGCTTTTTGTTTTTCCATAACCATTTATGGCATCCAAGGCCGGAGAAACCTCTAGAAAGAGGAAAGGGAAGGCAAAAGCTTTCACCTCTGAGTCATGGGAGATGGAGAGATTCATCTTAAGGGTGCATCAAGACCACTTCTATGAAGTTGTGGCCTTGAAGAAGGTGATCCCCGAGGTCCCTTTTTCACTCAAAAAGAGTGAATATCCGGAGATCCGACATGAAATCCGAAGAAGAGGTTGGGAAGTTCTTACCAACCCCATTCAACAAGTCAGAATCTTAATGGTTCAAGAGTTCTATGCCAATGCATGGATCACCAAGAACCATGACCAAAGTGTGAACCCGGATCCAAAGAATTGGCTTACTATGGTTCGGGGGAAATACTTGGATTTTAGTCCGAAAAATGTAAGGTTGGCATTCAACTTGCCCATGATGCAAGGAGATGAACATCCTTACAATAGAAGGGTCAACTTTGATCAAAGGTTGGACCAAGTCCTCACAGACATTTGTGAAGAGGGCGCCCAATGGAAGAGAGATTCAAGAGGAAAGCCGATTCAACTGAGAAGGCATGACCTCAAGCCCGTGGCTAGGGGATGGTTGGAGTTTATCCAACGCTCAATCATTCCCACTAGCAACCGGTCCGAAGTTACTATAGACCGGGCTGTCATGATTCATAGCATCATGATTGGAGAAGAAATAGAAGTTCATGAGGTTATATCCCAAGAACTTTATAAGGTGGCGGACAAGTCCTCTACCTTGGCAAGGTTAGCCTTTCTTCATCTCATTTGTCACCTCTGTTATTTGGTTGGAGTTGACATAGAGGGAGACATCCCCATTGATGAGGACAAGCCCATCATTAAGAAGAGGATGGAGCAAACAAGGGACCCCTCTCATCACGAAATCCCTGAGATGCCTCAAGGGATGCACTTTCCTCCACAAAACTATTGGGAGCAACTAAACACCTCCCTAGGAGAATTAAGTTCCAACATGGGACAACTAAGGATGGAGCACCAAGAACACTCCATTCTCCTCCATGAAATTAGAGAAGATCAAAGAATCATGAGAGAGGTGCAACAAAGACAAGGAAGAGACATTGAGGAGCTCAAGCACTCCATAGGATCTTCAAGAGGAAGAACAAGCCGCCATCACTAAGGTGGACCCGTTCTTTAATTTCCTTGTTCTTTATTTTCTTGTTTTTCGAAAATTATGCTTATGTTTATCTATGTTTGTGTCTTGTGATCATTAGTGTCTTAGTATCTATGCCTTAAAGTTATGAATGTCCTATGAATCCATCACCTCTCTTGAATGAAAAATGTTCTTAATTGAAAAAGAGAAGAATTGCATGAATTTTAAATTTTATAACAGTTTAATTATTTTGATGTGGTGGCAATACTTTTGTTTTCTGAATGTATGCTTAAACAGTGCATATGTATCTTGAATTTGTGGTTCATGAATGTTGGCTCTTGAAAGAATGATGAAAAAGGAGACATGTTACTGAGGATCTGAAAAATCATAAAAATGATTCTTGAAGCAAGAAAAAGCAGTGAATACAAAAAAAAATTTTCGAAAAAAAAGAGAGAAAGAAAGAGAAAAAAGAAAGAAAAAGAAAGAAATAAAGTTGTGATCCAAGGCAAAAAGAGTGTGCTTAAGAACCCTGGACACCTCTAATTAGGGACTCTAGCAAAGCTGAGTCACAATCTGAAAGGGTTCACCCAATTATGTGTCTGTGGCATGTATGTATCCGGTGGTAATACTGGAAGACAGAGTGCTTTGGGCCACAGCCAAGACTCAATAAGTAGCTGTGTTCAAGAATCATCATACTTAACTAGGAGAATTAATAACACTATCTGGATTCTGAGTTCCTAAAGAAGCCAATCATTCTGAATTTCAAAGGATAGAGTGAGATGCCAAAACTATTCAGAGGCAAAAAGATAAAAGCCCCGCTCATCTAATTAATACTGATCTTCATAGATGTTTTTGGAATTCATTGCATATTCTCTTCTTTTTATATTATTTGATTTTCAGTTGCTTGAGGACAAGCAACAATTTAAGTTTGGTGTTGTGATGAGCGGATAATTTGTACGCTTTTTGGCATTGTTTTTAGTATGTTTTTAGTATGTTTGAGTTAGTTTTTAGTATATTTTTATTAGTTTTTAGTTAAAATTCACTTTTCTAGACTTTACTATGAGTTTGTGTGTTTTTCTGTGATTTCAGGTATTTTCTGGCTGAAATTGAGGGACCTGAGCAAAAATCTGATTCAGAGACTAAAAAGGACTGCAGATGCTGTTGGATTCTGACCTGCCTGCACTCAAAGTGGATTTTCTGGAGCTACAGAAGCCCAATTGGCGCGTTCTCAACGGCGTTAGAAAGTAGACATCCTGGGCTTTCCAGCAATATATGATAGTCCATACTTTTCCCAAGATTTGATAGCCCAAACCGGCGTTCAAAGTCACCCTCAGAATTCCCAGCGTTAAACGCCGGAACTGGCACAAGGATGGGAGTTAAACGCCCAAACTGGCACCAAAGCTGGCGTTTAACTCCAAGAAGAGTCTCTACAAGAAAATGCTTCAATGCTCAGCCCAAGCACACACCAAGTGGGCCCGGAAGTGGATTTTTATGTCATTTACTCATCTTTGTAAACCCTAGACTACTAGTTCTCTATATATAGGACCTTTTACTATTGTATCTTCTGATCTTTTGGACATCTAGTTCTTAGATCAGATCTTGGTTCTTCTGGTTCCCTCTCTGGGGCCGAAGCCAATGATCACTCTTGTTCTTATGTATTTTCAACGGTGGAGTTTCTACACACCATAGATTAAGGTGTGGAGCTCTGCTGTACCTCGAGTATTAATGCAATTACTATTGTTCTTCTATTCAATTCCGCTTGTTCTTGTTCTAAGATATCACTTGCTCTTCAACTTGATGAATGTGATGATCCGTGACACTCATCATCATTCTCACCTATGAACGTATGCCTGACAACCACCTCCGTTCTACCTTAGATTGGGTGGATATCTCTTGGATTCCTGATACACGATGCATGGTTGATCGCCTGACAACCGAGCGCTCGCCTGACAATCGAGCCAGCCATTCCATGAGATCAGAGTCTTCGTGGTATAGGCTAGAACTGATGGCGGCATTCAAGAGAATCCGGAAGGTCTAAACCTTGTCTGTGGTATTTTGAGTAGGATTCAATGATTGAATGACTGTGACGTGCTTCAAACTCCTGAGGGCGGGGCGTTAGTGACAGACGCAAAAGAATCACTGGATTCTATTCCGGCCTGATTGAAAACCGACAGATGGATAGCCGTGCCGTGACAGGGTGCGTTGAACATTTCCACTGAGAGGATGGGAGGTAGCCACTGACAACGGTGAAACCCTTGCATAAGCTTGCCATGGAAAGGAGTAAGAAGGATTGGATGAAGACAGTAGGAAAGCAGAGAGACGAAAGGGACAAGCATCTTCATACGCTTATCTGAAATTCCTACCAATGAATTGCATAAGTATCTCTATCTTTATCTTTATGTTCTATTCATCATTCATAACCATTTGAGTTTGCCTGACTAAGATTTACAAGGTGACCATAGCTTGCTTCATACCAACAATCTCTGTGGGATCGACCCTTACTCGCGTAAGGTTTATTACTTGGACGACCCAGTACACTTGCTGGTTAGTTGTGCAAAGTTGTGATAAAGAAGTGAGATTACAATTGTGCGTACCATGTTGATGGCGCCATTGATGATCACAATTTTGTGCACCATATTGATAGAGCTTATTTGAAGTCCAAGCATTAGTAGAAGTTTCAGGATGAGTTCAAGCACAAGCTGCCATGACAAGGAGCTCACCAAATGACCAACTTAAGGACTTTAACTAAAAGTGATAGGTGGGAGACAACCTACCATGGTATGATCGTTCTTTTTTTTCAATTATAATTTTATTTAGTTTTGTTTGTTTTTTAGTTTTATTTTATTTTATTTCATTGAACCTGGAATTATTCATAACATCTGCATCAGCATCTACATACTGCATTCTACATTTTGCATAAAAAAAAGAAAGCACGCGACGCGACAGCGTCGCTAACACGTCCGCGTCGCAGGTGCACTAGGAAGAAAACAAAAGTGGACAGAGAGTCACACGAAAGCGTAGCTGGAGGCGTGCCTTAGGCACAAATATGCCCACGCGTCTGCGTCATGTGCAAAATAGCCTCCCACGTGTCCGCGTCATCCACGTGAACGCATGGCTCTGTGAAATTGACGTAAATGGGTGTATGGCAGTAAGTTGGGCTGGAATAGGGTTGGACTCGTGCTAGAAGCCCAAGCCCTCCCACGCAAATACGTGCCCCACGCGGCCGCGTCGTTTTCCAAAAACGGTCATCCATGCGATCGCGTCAACCACGCGAACATGTCACCCAGATTTTTGGCCAAATGAGTTTGAAACAGAGAGTTGCGCGAACGCGAGGCTGCACTCGTGCCAATCGCACAAATCATGCCACGCAATCACGTAACCCACGCATCCGCGTCACCTGACCTTATCGCACACCACGTGACCACGTCACTCATGCGTCCGCGTTGCCTGCGTCGTACAACTTATCCAGATCAGCGCCAATTATCTTATCTTTTCTTTTCTAACCCTAATTTCTTCTATCTTTTCTTCTTTTTTCTTTCTTTCTTACTTTATCTCTTTAACTTCTCATCCCTCTTCACTTCCATTCTATTTTACTTAATTTATTTGCATAGTTCATTCATTGCATTATAATTTTGTGCATATTTTTCTTTTCTTTTCTAAATTTATTACTTTTCCATTAGTGTTAAATTTTCTTTTTCAACTGTTGTATCTTTTCTGGTATTCTTATGGTGCTTCATGACTTGTTTTATTCTGATTGGGTATTATTATTCATAAGTCAATGCCATTCTTTTATGATACTTGTATTCTATTTGCATTGATATGCACTTATACTGTCTTTCATTACCCACACTCTTCCCCTTTGCTGCAATTTTTGCACTATTGATATGCCATGTGCCTCTACTATTTTTTCACTTGCATGTTTTAGCTACCATGTAATTGAGACCTTCATTACCTGGCATTAACCCCCCATACTTTATTTGTTTTTCTATCTTTATTTCTGGGTTACTTTTCTTCTTGTTCCTCTTCTTTCAGGATGGCCACCAAAGAAGAGAAAGGAAAAGCTTCTAAATGGGGAGACAAACAAGTCCATCTGCACAATCCTTGGAGAAAAGCATCAGTTGTCGCAACCCGTCCACTTGCACATCTCATCATGCACCGAGGACGGTGCAATCTTTAAGTGTGGGGAGGTCGATACCAACTTCCATGGGTTAGTTACTCTCCATCTCAACACCAATGGTTTATTTTCCTTGTTAGTTGTTGCATTTGCATGTTTGATTGCATATTTTACCACTTGGTTAAAGTAATATTTTCTTTTTTCAAGAAACTTTTTAGAGTATTTCACTAATTTAAATTAAAACTTTTTATTAAACTTGGTTGAAGAAATATTATTTTGGAACATGGTTTTTAGAGCTCAAACACACAAAACCAGTGAGATTTTGAGCCTATTTGATTGGTTGCATTTTATCGACCAATATTTTATTTTTTTTTGTGTTTTTCTCTCTAAAATTGTGATCTTTGTCTTGCTTGATTCTATATTTTCATTGTTTAATGTATGCATGCACTTATATGATTGAGGCCTTATTTTATTGAGCTTACATACCCATATGGTCTTAACCCTTCATTATCCCTTGCAAACCAATTTGAGCCTATTTTACCCCTTTTATTCTTTACTTTAGCACATCATTAACTCTAAGTGGAAAACAATAATGTCCTTAATTTGAATCCTTGGTTAGCTTAGAGTAAGTAAGAGTGCTTATGATTTAAGTGTGGGAAAATTGGGTTTGGAAACATTTGGTTTAAGAATTGGGTGTTGTATATCTTTATGAAAATGTGAAAGAAATGTTTAGAACATGTTCATGCATTCAATAATTTAATCATATGCATTGAAAAAATAAATAAAATAAATAAAATAAAAAAAGAGAGAAAAGAAAAAATAGAAAAAAAAGGGAAAAAGAAAAAAAAGCAGAAAAATAAAAAGGGGACAAAATGCCCCAAGGTAAATGGCGATAACAATGCATATGTACTGTACTCCAAACTTGGAATGCATAAATATGTAGTAAACGCAGTTAATGGGTAGTTATTAATTTTATATTATGATTACATGTATTGTCTTAAGTTAGGGGGGAAAAGTTTAGGTTAATTAAGGATTCAGATTTTAGTCCACTTGACCAAATACAATCCTACCTTGACCTTGACCCCATTACAACCCTTAAAAGACCTCTTGATATTTGTATTGGTGCATTAAATTTTTGTTGATTGTTAGATAAAGAGCAAGCCTTAGAAAGCAAGATTAGTAGAGAATTGAGAGAATTGAACCTTGAACACTTGAGCGATTAGAGTGTATACACTTCCGAGGGTTCGATGCTTGATTCCTTGTTCCCTGCTTTCATGAGCTATTTTCTTCTTGCAAGTCATTTGTACTTTGTTTTTGTGATTTGAATTAGTGAAATCCAGTTCATATTTGTTCTTGAAAGATTTATTTACTTTTTCACCAAGTAGGTAGAATCATTTTAGCATGTAGTTGAATTCATATACATAGGTTGCAATTCATGAGTCTCACTTTCCCTTATTCATTCTCTTTGTCTCCTTGAGCTTAGCATGAGGACATGCTAATGTTTAAGTGTGGGGAGGTTGATAAACCACTATTTTATGGTTTATCTTGTGCTAAATTGAGTGGTTTTTATCATCTTTTCACCCACTTATTCATATGAATTGCATGATATTATAATTCCTTCCCAAATTTATTCTATGATTGAAAACTTGCTTCCTAAAGCTTTAAATTGTGTATTTTAATTTCTATTTTATACCATTCAATGCTGTGATCTATGCATTAAGTGTTCCAAGCTTCATAGGGCAGAAATGACTTAGAGAATGGAGAGGAAGCTTGCAAAAATGGAAGGAACACAAGAAATTAAGGAGATGACCAGCGAAAAGCGACGCAGACGCATGGCTCACGCGACTACGCAAAATGGAGGAAATCGCAGTGACGCGCTCGTGTGCCTGATGCGAACGCGTGGATTGGAAGCTGCACGAGTGACGCAAACGCGTAGGCGACGCGTACGCATGGAGAGGAAAATCGCTAAATGACGCGTACACGTGACCGACGCGTACGCGTGACATACGCGATCTGTAGAAATTACAGAATACGCTGAAGATGATTTTGGGCCGCGTTTTGACCCAGATTTCAGCCCAGAAACACAGATTAAAGTCAGGGAACATGCAGAGACTCAACATATCAGATCACCTCACACGATTTTAGGTTTAGATGTAGTTTTTAGAGAGAGATGTTCTTTCCTCTCTCTTAGAATTTAGGATTAGGATTCCTTTTAAAGGATTTAGGATTTCTTCTTCTCAATTTTTAGTTTCAATGTTCCTTTTATTTATTTTCTCAATTTAGTTTATGAACTCTTCATGTTTGGATTGATTTTCTTTTATTAATGGAATTTGAGGTATTTCAGATCTATGATTTTATTTAGCTTTGTACACTCTTAGCTTTGGTTGATTAATTGGAGACACTTGAGTTATCAAACTCAACTATTGATTGAAATTGGAATTACTGATTGATCTGGATCACTCTAAAGCTAGTCCTTCCATAAGAATTGACTAGAACTTGAGGATCAAGCTAATTAGTCCACTTGACCTTCCTTTGTTTAGTAAAGGCTGACCAAGTGGGATTAAAACCCAACTCTCATCACACCTGATAAGGATAACTAGGATAGGAATTCCAATTCTCATACCTTGCCAAGAGAGTTTCTAATTATTAATTTATTTTTCTTGCCATTTAAATTACTTATTCCTTATTTCAAAAACCCAAAATAAAATATATCTTTTTTCATAACCAATAATAAATCATACTTCCCTGCAATTCCTTGAGAAGATGACCCGAGATTTGAATACTTCGGTTATTTATTTTTATTGGGTTTGCTTAAGTGACAAACAAAACTTTTGTACGAAAAGATTCTCTATTGGTTTAGAAGCTATACTTACAACGTGATTATATTTGGGAATTTCTTTACCGATAGAAAATCTGACCATCAAGGTTCATCTTCCCAAGTTTCATTACCAAATAGCTTGGAATTCAGCTTCATGATTGCTCCTAAATACTGGGCCACTTGCCCTTCAATAATATCTTCATCTTCTTCAGAAGATGAATAGTCATCAGAGCTTATGAATGGTAAAAGGAAGGTCAAAGGAATCTCTATGGTCTCTATATGAGCCTCAGATTCCTGTGGTTCCTGAAATGGGAACTCCTTTTTGTCCAGAGGATGTCCCATGAGGTCTTCCTCACTGGGATTCACGTCCTCCTCCTCCTCTCTAGGTTCGGCCACACCAAGTAAGGTTATGGCCTTGCACTCTCTTTTTGCATTCTCTTCTGTATTGCTTGGGAGAGTACTAGGAGGAGTTTCAGTGACTCTTTTACTCAGCTGACCCACTTGTGCCTCCAAATTTCTAATGGAGGACCTTGTTTCATTCATGAAACTTAGAGTAGCCTTAGATAGATCAGAGACTATGTTTGCTAGGCTAGAGGGGTTCTGCTCAGAATTCTCTGTCTGTTGCTAAGAGGATGATGGAAAAGGCTTGCTATTGCTAAACCTATTTTTTCCACCATTATTAAAGCCTTGATGAGGCTTGTGTTGATCCTTCCATGAGAAATTTGGATGATTTCTCCATGAGGGATTATAGGTGTTTCCATAGGCTTCACCCATGTAATTCACCTCTGCCATTGCAGGGTTCTCAGGATCAAAGCTTCTTCTTCAGAAGATGCCTCTTTAGTACTGTTGGATGCGTTTTGTAATCCATTTAGACTCTGAGAAATCATATTGACTTGCTCATTCAACATTTTGTTCTGAGCCAATATGGCATTCAGAGCATCAATTTCAAGAACTTCCTTCCTCTGAGGCGTCCCAATACTCACAGAATTCCATTCAGAGGTGTACATGAACTGGTTATTTGCAACCATTTCAATGAGTTCCTGAGCTTCTGTAGGCATTTTTTTTAGGTGAATAGATCCACCTGCAGAATGGTCCAATGACATTTTAGATAATTCAGACAGACCATCATAGAATATATCCAGGATGGTCCATTCTGAGAGCATGTCAGAAGGACACTTTTTGGTCAGTTGCTTGTATCTTCCCAAGCTTCATAGAGGGATTCACCTTCTTTCTGCCTGAAGGTTTGAACATCCACTCTAAGCTTGCTCAGTGATAAACCCCATTTTTAGGGTTTATCTTGTACTGATTTCGAGGGTTCTATCAATGATCCTATGCACTTATTCATATGAAAATACATGATTTTGTGTTCTTTTCCAAATTTTGCCTCATGGATGAAAACATGCTTCTTTTGCACTAAATTAGATACATTATTAATCCTCCTCTAGTACCATTCGATACCGTGACCCGTGTGTTACGTGGTTTCAGAGTTTATAGGGCACGGATGACTCGGAGGAGAGAACGGGAGCATGCATAAAGGAAAGGTGCATGGAAAATCAAGCTTTGAAAACTTCAGCAGTAGCGCGTGCACGCACATGGCGCGTCTGCGCAGATTCGAGCCAAAGCCAGGAGCCAAGCTATGAGTCGGCGTGTTTAGTGACTGGACTATAATCCTCATGGACGCGCCAGCGTGCTTTACGCCTGCGCGCGGATTGCGATCGCCGCAGGGGCGCGCGCGCGTGCTGAGCATGCACGCACCGATGGTCACACATGATTTTTTATGAAAGCATGTGACCAGAATGTGGAGGCAGTTAGAGACCCTGTTTTGGGGAAGAGAATTGGCGGGAAAAGTTTAAGAAGGCCAAAGAGTGAAGGGTTAAGGGACTTTTGACTCATTTTTACATTTTTCTAGATATTTTCCTAGAGTTGGTTACATTTTGGGTAGTGAGAGAACCTCCAACCTCTCTCTAGGATTTCATTCTCCACATTCTCTACTACAATTCTCCTTTGATTTACTTGGTGAGATCCATTGTAATATACTTTTATTTGATGCAATTAGTAGATCTACTCTTCTCCTATTCTCAATTTGTGTTCTTTGATCGTCTCACTTTGAATCTAGCTTTGCCTTTGTTACTTGGATTTGGAACTAGTGAATTGAGGTACTTTCATATCCATTACTTGTAATTGTTCAATTGTGGATAATTGTGTGATTTAGATCCCTTAAATTCAATTCTCTATTTCAATTTCATAATGCCTCTTATGAATTGATGAGCGGATAATTTGTATGCTTTTTGGCATTGTTTTTAGTATGTTTTTAGTATGATATAGTTAGTTTTTAGTATATTTTTATTAGTTTTTAGTTAAAATTCACTTTTCTGGACTTTACTATGAGTTTGTGTGTTTTTCTGTGATTTCAGGTATTTTCTGGCTGAAATTGAGGGACCTGAGCAAAAATCTGATTCAGAGACTAAAAAGGACTGCAGATGCTGTTGGATTCTGACCTCCCTGCACTCGAAGTGGATTTTCTGGAGCTACAGAAGCCCAATTGGCGCGCTCTCAACGGCGTTGGAAAGTAGACATCCTGGGCTTTCCAGCAATATATGATAGTCCATACTTTGCCCAAGATTCGATGGCCCAAACCGGCGTTCAAAGTCACCCTCAGAAATCCCAGCGTTAAACGCTGGAACTGGCACCCAAATGGGAGTTAAACGCCCAAACTGGCATAAAAGCTAGCATGTAACTCCAAGAAGAGTCTCTGCACGAAAATGCTTCATTGCTCAGCCCAAGCACACACCAAGTGGGCCCGAAAGTGGATTTTTATGTCATTTACTCATTTCTGTACACCCTAGGCTACTAGTTCTCTATAAGTAGGACCTTTTACTATTGTATTTGTAGACTTTGGTAGCTATCTTCATTTTTATGCTATCTTAGATCACTGGGAGGCTGGCCTCACGGCCATGCCTAGACCTTGTTCTTATGTATTTTCAACGGTGGAGCTTCTACACACCATAGATTAAGGTGTGGAGCTCTGCTGTACCTCGAGTATTAATGCAATTACTATTGTTCTTCTATTCAATTCCGCTTGTTCTTGTTCTAAGATATCACTTGTTCTTCAACTTGATGAATGTGATGATCCATGACACTCATCATCATTCTCACCCATGAACAAGGTGACTGACAACCACTTCTGTTCTACAAGCAACCAAGGCTCTAGTGAATATCTCTTGGATTCCTGATTGCACGATGCATGGTTGATCGCCTGACAACCGAGTGCTCGTCTGACAAACGAGCCAACCATTCCGTGAGATCAGAGTCTTCGTGGTATAGGCAAGAACTGATGGCGGCATTCAAGAGAATCCGGAAGGTCTAACCTTGTCTGTGGTATTCTGAGTAGGATTCAATGACTGAATGACTGTGACGTGCTTCAAACTCCTAGCGGGCGGGGCGTTAGTGACAGACGCAAAAGAATCGATGGATTCTATTCCGGCCTGACCGAGAACCGACAGCTGAATTCCGTGTGCTGTGACAGAGTATATGCAATCGTTTTCACTGAGAGGATGGGAGGTAGCCATTGACAACGGTGAAACCCTACACAAGCTTGCCATGGAAAGGAATAAGAAGGATTGGATGAAGACAGTAGGAAAGCAGAGAGACGGAAGGGAAGGCATCTTCATGCGCTTATCTGAAGTTCCTACCAATGAATTACATAAGTATATCTATCTTTACCTTTGTGTTATTTTCGTTCATCACCCATATACATTTGAGTTTGCCTGACTAAGATTTACAAGATAACCATAGCTTGCTTCAATACTAACAATCTCCGTGGGATCGACCCTTACTCGCGTAAGGTTTATTACTTGGACGACCCAGTGCACTTGCTGGTTAGTTGTGCGAAGTTGTGTAATGCCATGGTATTGAGCTACCAAGTTTTTGGGGTTCATGTCCGGGGATTATGAGAGTTGTGAAAAGTATTGTTCACAATTTCGCGCACCAAGTTTTTGGCGCCGTTGTCGGGGATTGTTCTAGTTTTGAGCAAGCTTTTGGTAACATCAGTGCCAAGATCCGGCAACAACACCAAGTTTTTGGCGTTATTGCCAGGGATTGTTCTAGTTTGGACAACTGACGGTTCATCTTGTTGCTTAGATTAGGTATTTATTTTTTTTTTCGAAATTCTTGAAGATGAATTCTAGAGTTTCATGATGATTTGTTGAAGTCTGGCTGGCTGAGAAGCCATGTCTAATATCATTGGACCGAGGTTTCAACTTATCATCACAAGAGCTTGTTGATTTTTATCAATCTTGCTTTTGGAGCAGTGATCTGCTAAGGCTTGGCTGGCCTCTGGCCATGTCTAGTGTTTTGGACCGAAGCTTTCCTTGAAAGCTTGGCTGGCTGTGAAGCCATGTCTAATTCCTGGACCGGAGTCTTAGACTAGGATTGCACTGATTCCTGGAATTCTCATTAAGAATTTTGATACCTTTTTCCACTTAATTTTCGAAAAACACAAAAAAATCAAAAAAATCATAAAATCCAAAAAAAAAATTTCTTGTTAAAGTCTAGTGTCTCATTCTAAGTTTGGTGTCAATTACATGCATACATTCATGTGTCTTAGTGATCTTCAAGTAATTCTTGATGATTTTCGTGCTCTGATCTTTAAATTCAATTGACTTGAGTGTTTTGTGTGTCTCATATGCATTCTCATTAGTGTCAGTAGTATACAAACTACTAAGTTTGGTGTCTTGCATGCATTGTTATTTAATTTTAGTTGCATTTTGATTTATCCTTATTATTTAAAATCCAAAAATATTTTTTTTATTTGTGTCTTCTCAAGTCAATAATACAGAGAATTGAAGATTCAGAACATACAGCAGAGGAATTGCACAGAAAAAGCTGGGCGTTCAAAACGCCCAGTGAAGAAGGACAGACTGGCGTTTAAACGCCAGCCAGGGTACCTGGTTGGGCGTTTAACGCCCAAAAGGGTAGCATTTTGGGCGTTAAACGCCAGAATGTGCACCATTCTGGGCGTTTAACGCCAGGATGGCTAGAAGGGAAGATTTTGTTTTCAAATCAAATTTTTTTTTAGTTTTCAAAATCTTTTCAAAATCAAATCTTTTTCAAATCAATTTTTCAATCAAATCTTTTTCAAAATCAATTTCTTTCTTTTTTAAAGATACTTACTATCAATTAATGATTTGATTCAACATTTCAAGTATGTTGCCTTTTCTGTTGAGAAAGGTTTAATGTTTGAATCATATCTTTTCTTGTTAGTCAAGTTTTTAATTTTCAAATCAAATCTTTTTAAAATATTTTTCAAATCATATTTTCTCAATCACATCTTTTTAAAACTAATCATATCTTCTTAACCACATCTTTTTCAAAATAGTTTCAATCAAATCTTTTTGATTTCTAATTTCAGAATTTTTTTTTTCTTTTCCACTTTCATTTTTTCGAAAATTAAGTAATGTTTTTCAAAAATATTTTCAAAATCTTCCACTTAATTTTCGAAAATTACTTCCCTCCTTCTCACATCCTTCTATTTATGGACTAACACTATCCCTTAATGCAAAATTCGAACTCCATCTTCTTTGATAAGTTCGAATTTTCTACTTCTGTCTTCTACTCTTCTTTTCCTCTGACACTTCAAGGAATCTCTATACTGTGACATAGAGGATTCCACATTTTCTTGTTCTCTTCTCTTTCTTATGAGCAGGAGCAAAGACAAAGGCATTCTTGTTGAGGCTGATCCTGAACCTGAAAGGACCTTGAAGAGAAAGCTCAGAGAAGCCAAAGCACAACTCTCTTTAGAGCACCTAACCGAATTCTTCAAAGAAGAAGAACACATGGCAGCAGAAAACAACAACAATGCCAACAATGCAAGGAAGGTGCTGGGTGACTTTACTGCACCTACTCCCGACTTCTATGGGAGGAGCATCTCTATCCCTGCCATTGGAGCAAACAACTTTGAGCTTAAGCCTCAATTAGTTTCTCTAATGCAACAGAATTGCAAGTTCTATGGACTTCCATTGGAAGATCCTCATCAGTTTTTAGCTGAGTTCTTGCAAATCTGTGACACTGTCAAGACTAATGGGGTTGACCCTGAGGTCTACAGACTGATGCTATTCCCTTTTGCTGTAAGAGACAGAGCTAGGACATGGTCGGACTCTCAACCCAAAGAAAGCCTGGACTCTTGGGAAAAGCTAGTCAATGCCTTCTTGGCAAAGTTCTTTCCACCTCAAAAATTGAGTAAGCTTAGAGTGGAGGTCCAAACCTTCAAACAGAAGGAAGGAGAATCCCTCTATGAAGCTTGGGAAAGATACAAACAATTAATCAGAAAGTGTCCTTCTGATATGCTTTCTGAATGGAGCATCATAGGTATTTTCTATGATGGTCTCTCTGAACTATCCAAAATGTCTTTGGATAGCTCTGCAGGAGGATCTCTTCATCTGAAGAAGACGCCTACAGAAGCTCAAGAGCTGATTGAAATGGTTGCAAATAACCAATTCATGTACACTTCTGAAAGAAATCCTGTGAACAATGGGACTAGTCAGAAGAAAGGAGCTCTTGAGATTGACACTCTGAATGCCATACTGGCTCAGAACAAAATATTGACTCAACAAGTCAATATGATTTCTCAAAGTCTGTCTGGAATGCAAAATGCACCAAGCAGTACTAAGGAAGCTTCATCTGAGGAAGAAGCTTATGATCCTGAGAACCCTTCAATAGAAGAGGTGAATTACATGGGAGAACCCTATGGAAACACCTATAATCCTTCATGGAGGAATCATCCAAATCTTTCATGGAAGGATCAACAGAGACCTCAACAAGGTTTCAATAACAATAATGGTGGAAGAAACAGGTTTAGCAATAGCAAACCTTTTCCATCATCTTCTCAGCAACAGACAGAGAGCTCTAAGCAGAATACCTCTGACTTAGCAACCATGGTCTCTGATCTAATCAAAACCACTCAAAGTTTCATGACTGAAACTAGGTCCTCCATTAGGAATTTGGAAGGACAAGTGGGTCAGCTGAGCAAGAAAATTACTGAACTCCCTCCTAGTACTCTCCCAAGCAATACAGAAGAAAATCCAAAAGGAGAGTGCAAGGCCATCAACATGGCCGAATTCTGGGAGGAAGAAGAGGCAGTGAACGCCATTGAGGAAGACCTCACTGGACGTCCACTGGCCTTCAATGAGTTCCCCAATGAGGAACCATGGGAATCTGAGGCTCAAAATGAGACCATAGAGATTCCATTGGACTTACTTCTGCCATTCATGAGCTCTGATGAGTATTCTTCCTCTGAAGAGGATGAGTATGTCACTGAAGAGCAAGCTGCTAAATACCTTGGAGCAATCATGAAGCTAAATGACAAGTTATTTGGAAATGAGACTTGGGAGGATGAACCCCCTTTGCTCACCAAGGAACTGGATAACTTGTCTAGGCAGAGACTGCCTCAAAAGAGGCAGGATCCTGGGAAGTTTTCAATACCTTGTACCATAGGCACCATGACCTTCAAGAAGGCCTTGTGTGACTTAGGGTCAAGTGTAAACCTCATGCCCCTCTCTGTAATGGAGAAATTAGGGATCTTTGAGGAGAGAACCTCTCTCACTAAAAACTACATCTAAAACTAAAAATTATGAATTATGAAAGCCTGATGAGTCTCTGCATGTTCCCTGACTTTAATCTGTATTTCTGGGCCGAAAACTGGGTTGAAATCTGGCCCAGAATCTCTGCCAGCGACTTTTGTAATTATGCAGATCGCGTCACGCGGACGCGTCATTCGGCGTTTTTCTTTTCCATGCGGGCGCGTCATCCATGCCTCCGCGTCGCTTCTGCTTTTCCAATCCGCGCGTCTTCGTCACTCATGCGGCCGCGTCACTGCGAATTCCTTTCTTCCGCGCGGTCGCGTCACTGACGCGTACGCGTCACTTCTCGCTGGTCATCTCCTTAATTTCTTCTGTTCCTTCCATTTTTGCAAGCTTCCTTCCCAATCTTTCACTCATTCATGCCCTATAAAGCCTGAAACACTTAACACACAGATCAAGGCATCGAATGGTAATAAGAGAGGATTAAGATTAGCTAAATTAAGACCAAAGAAGCATGTTTTCAATCATAGAACTAAACTAGGAAGGAATTGTAAAACCATGCAAATCTTATGAATAAGTGGGTGAAAAGCTTGATAAAACCACTCAATTAAATACAATAAAAACTATGAAATAGTGGTTTATCAACCTCCCCACACTTAATCATTAGCATGTCCTCATGCTAAACTCAAAGAGACCAAATAAATGAATAGGAAAAGGCAAGACTCATGCAATGCAGCCTATGAATGTGAATGCAACTACATGCAAAATGTTTCTACATACTTGGTAAAAAAGTAAATAAATCCTTCAAGAATAAATATGAACTGGATTTCACTAATTCAAATCATACAGTGAAAATAAATAAACTTGTAAGAAGATAGCTCATGAAAGCAGGGAACATAGAATCAAGCATTGAACCCTCACTGGTAGTGTATATCATTCTAATCTCTCAAGTGTCTAGGGTCAATCACTCTACTCTTTCCTAGTCATGCTTTCTAAACTTTGTTCTTCATCTAACCAATCAACAAATATTTAATGTATACATACAAACATCATGAGGTCTTTTCAGGGTTGTAATGGGACTGAGGTAAAGGTAAGGATGTACATATAAGGCTAAGTGAGCTAACAGAGTGAATCCTTGATTAGTCTAAGATCTCACCTAATATATACATACTTTATAAAATTTAAAATTCTTTACCTAGCTACCCAAATTTTTCCCACTTTTGTATTACATGCTCATGTATCAAACTTATTTTTTTGAATTTTGTCCCATGTGCATTGCTTTATTTTACATTTGGAGAATTCTTTTATATCCCCTTTATTTAAATACTGAATTTTTTTTATATGCACATGGTAATTTAATTACTTTGATTTCACATGAGCATGCTTCCCAAAAAATTTTTATTTTGAAATATCTTTATTCTTTTTAACTTTCTACCTTGTTTCTATCATCCGTGTTCCCATAAAGTTTCCCCACACTTAAACAATTACACAATTTCTATCTTAAGCTAACGAAGGATTCAACTTGGGATTTTTATTTTATTTTTCTGCTTAAGGCTAGTAATGTGGTTATAAAACAAGAGGGGATTTAAAGGCTCAAGGGGGCTAACAAGGGTGATGTAAAGGTAGGGTAATTTGGGAATGGTGAGCTAGAATCAAACAATGGCCTTAATCATATGCAAGCATGTAAATATACTAAATAATGGACATATAGAATGGAACAAAGTAAAGATTGCAATTATAGAGAAGAAAACACACAAGAATAAAATATTATGGTTAAATAATGTAACCATGCAATTAAGCTCAAAATCTCACATGTTGTGTGTTCTTTGGCTCAAAAACCATGTTCCAAATACAACTTCAAACAAATTTAGCACAAATTTTTTCAATTTAAATTAGTGAAATACTATAAAAATTTCTTGAAAAAGAAAATATTACTTCAACCAAGTAGTAACTAAATGCATAAAATCAAACAAACATGCAATCAAATATGCAAATGCAATAATGAATAAACAAAGAAAATAAAATAATGGTGTTGAAAAGAAGAAAATAGCTAACCGATGGAGATCGGTATCGACCTCCCACACTTAAAGATTGCACCGTCCTCGGTGCATGCTAAGATGTGCAGGTGGATGGGTTGTTCCAACTGATGCTTCTCTCCAAAGATTGTGCAGATGGACTTGTCTTGTCTCCCCATGTAAACGTCTTCCGGTTCCCCTCTGGGTGGCCATCCTAAAAGAAAAAGGGAAGAAAAGTAACCCAGAAATAAAGATAAGAAAATAAATGAAGTACGGATGGGTTAATACCAAATGATAAGGGTCTCATTTACATAGAAGCTTCAACATGTACGTGAGAAAATAATAGAAGCCATCGCATGCCGGTGGTACAAAATGTACAACAATGCGGAAGAGAGTGAGTAATGAAAGACAATGTAAGTTCATGTCCATGCAAAAGGAATACATGTATCATAAAAGATTGACATTGATAGAAAAATAGCATCACCCAACATTGTAAAACAAGTCACTAAAAATTATACCAGAAAAGATGCAACAGTTAAACAAGAAAATCAACACCAAAGGAAAACTAATAAATTTAGAAAAGAAAAGAAAAATATGCACTAAATTAAAATGCAATGAATGAAATATGTAAATAAATAAAATGAAAGATAAGAAGAATGAGAAGGGAAAGAAGTGAGTAAGAAAGGAGGGAGGAAAAAATAAGGATTGGGGAAGAAAAGATAAGATATTTGGCAAATTAGGATAAGCTGTGCGGTGCAAGCGACGCGGAAGCGTGGGGCACGCAGTCGCGTGACTTGCGTTTGAAGTTAATCAATGCAGTCGCGTCGGTCACGTGGTTGCGTGACACATTTTATGCTACTGGCGCGAGGGCAGCCTCGCGCTCGCACAACTCTCTGTTCAGAATCTTATTTTGCCAAATTTTGGGTGATGCGATCGTGTAGTCGTCGCGATCGCGTGAGCCATGCGTCTGCGTGGTAAGGTTGTGCTTTCAGCACCAGTCCATCACCACTCCAGCATAACTTTCGGCTATGCACCATTTTCACGTCGATTTTCATGGCACGCGGCCGCGTGGGTGACACGGACGCGTGGGAGGCATTTTTCCCACATGACGCAAACACGTTAGCGACGTGGTCACGTGGATCAATTTGTGCCAAAGGCACGCCTCCAGCCACGCTCTCGCGTGACTCTTTGTTTAATTATCTGATGAGTGGATAATTTATACGCTTTTTGGCATTGTTTTTAGGTAGTTTTTAGTAAGTTCAAGCTACTTTTAGGGATGTTTTCATTAGTTTTTATGTTAAAATCACATTTCTGTACTTTACTATGAGTTTGTGTATTTTTCTGTGATTTCAGGTAATTTCTGGCTGAAATTGAGGGACTTGAGCAAAACTCTGAAAAAGGCTGACAAAAGGACTGCTGATGCTGTTGGAATCTGACCTCCCTGCACTCGAAATGAATTTTCTGGAGCTACAGAACTCCAAATGGCACATTCTCAACGGCGTTGGAAATTAGACATCCAGAGCTTTCCAGAAATATATAATAGTCCATACTTTATTCGGAAATTGACGACGTAACTTGGCGTTGAACGCCCAGTACATGCTGCTGTCTGGAGTTAAACGCCAGAAACACGTCATGATCCAGAGTTGAACGCCCAAAACACGTTATAACTTGGCATTCAACTCCAAGAAAAGCCTCAGCTCGTGGATAGATCAAGCTCAGCCCAAACATATACCAAGTGGGCCCCGGAAGTGGATTTATGCATCAATTACTCACTCATGTAAACCCTAGTAGCTAGTTTAGTATAAATAAGACTTTTTACTAGTGTATTAGTAGTCTTTTGACCACGTTTCATCTTTGATCTCAGTTTTGTTTTATTCTTCATCTTAAGAGGCTATTGATCACGTTTTAGGGGGCTGGCCATTCGGCCATGCCTGAACCTTTCACTTATGTATTTTCAACGGTGGAGTTTCTGCACACCATAGATTAAGGGTGTGGAGCTCTGCTGTACCTCAAGTTTCAATACAATTACTATTACTTTCTATTCAATTCTCTTTTATTCTTATTCCAAGATATACGTTGCACAACACTTTGATGAATGTGATGATCCGTGACACTCATCATCATTCTCACCTATGAACGCGCGTGACTGACAACCACTTCCGTTCTACCTTAGGCCGGGCGCATATCTCTTAGATTCCCCAACAGAATCTTCGTGGTATAAGCTAGATAGATGGCGGCATTCATGGGGATCCAGAAAGTCTAACCTTGTCTGTGGTATTCCGAGTAGGATCCTGGGAATCTGGAAAGTCTAACCTTGTCTGTGGTATTCCGAGTAGGATTCCGGTATTGAATGACTGTGACGAGCTTCAAACTCCTGAAGGCTGGGCGTGATGACAAACGCAAAAGAATCAATGGATTCTACTCCAACCTGATTGAGAACCGACAGATGATTAGCCGTGCTGTGACAGAGCATTTGGACCATTTTCACTGAGAGGATGGGATGTAGCTATCAACAAGGGTGATGCCTCCAGACGATTAGCCGTGCAGTAACAGCGCATAGGACCATTTTCCCGAGAGGATTAAAAGTAGCCATTGATGATGGTGATGCCCTACATACAGCTTGCCATGGAAAGGAGTAAGAAGGATTGGATGAGAGCAATAAGAAAGTAGAGATTCGAAAGGATTCTAGCATCTCCACACGCCTATCTGAAATTCCTACTATTGATTTACATAAGTATTTCTATCCCTTTTTATTTTATTTATCTTTTAAATTATCTAATCCAATTACATTTGACCCTATGAATCCACTTAACTGAGATTTACAAGGTGACCATAGCTTGCTTCATACCAACAATCTCTGTGGGATCGACCCTTACTCACGTAAGGTATTACTTGGATGACCCAGTACACTTGCTGGTTAAGTTGAACGGAGTTGTGTCCACACATAGTTGAAAAAGCAATGAATTTTACAAAATACAATAACAAAGGAATCACAATTTCGTCCACCAAGTTTTTGGCGCCGTTGCCGGGGATTGTTCGAGTTTGGACAACTGACAGTTCATCTTGTTGCTCAGATTAGGTAATTTTCTTTTCAAAAAACTTTTTCAAAATTTTTCTTTTCTTTTTCGTTTTTCCAAAAATATTTTCGAAAAAAATCAATAAAAATCCAAAAAAATCATAAAATCATAAAAATCAAAAAAATATTTTGTGTTTCTTGTTTGAGTCTTGAGTCAACTTTTAAGTTTGGTATCAATTGCATGCTTTTTAAAATTTTTTCTTGCATTTTTCAAAAATTCCATGCATTCATAGTGTTCTTCATGATCTTTAAGATGTTTTTGACAAGTCTTCTTGTTTGATCTTGATGTTTTCTTGTTTTGTGTTGTTTGTTGTTTTTCATATGCATTTTTTGTTTGTTAGAGTCCATGCATTAAAGATTTCTAAGTTTGGTGTTGGTGGGCGAAATCGTGATTCATTCTTTTCACTTCAACAATCCAAGGTAATGGCTCCAAAGACTTGGTGCACAGAACCATGGTCCAAAATTAACTTCACAGTCTCGCTCAACTAACTAGCAAGTGCACTGGGTCGTCCAAGTAATACCTTACGTGAGTAAGGGTCGATCCCACGGAGATTGTTGGTATGAAGCAAGCTATGGTCACCTTGTAAATCCCAGTCAGGAGGATAAAATTATGGAATTTAGAAAATCAAATATGATTCATAAAAATAAACAGAAAATAAAATGGATAGAGATACTTATGTAAATCAATAGTGGAAATTTTAGATAGGCGTATGGAGGTGTTGTGCTCCTCTTGAATCTCTACTTTCTTATTACATTCATCCAATCCTTCTTACTCCTTTCCATGGCAAGCTGTATGTAGGGCATCACCGTTGTCAATGGCTACATCCCATCTTCTCAGTGAAAACGTTCCTATGCTCTGTCACAGCACGGCTAATCATCTGTCGGTTCTCAATCAGGTTGGAATATAATCCCTTGATTCTTTTGCGCTTGTCATCACGCCCAGCCTTCAGGAGTTTGAAGCTCGTCACAGTCATTCAATCCCAGAATCCTACTCAGAATACCATAGACAAGGTTTAGACTTTCCGGATCCTCATGAATGCCGCCATCTATCTAGCTTATACCACGAAGATTCTGTTGAGGAATCTAAGAGATATGCGCCCGGCCAAGAGTAGAACGGAAGTGGTTGTCAGTCACGCGCGTTCATAGGTGAGAATGATGATGAGTGTCACGGATCATCACATTCATCAAAGTTAAGTGCAACGTATATCTTGGAATAAGAATAAAAGAGAATTGAATAGAAAGTAATAGTAATTGTATTGAAACTTGAGGTACAGCAGAGCTCCACACCCTTAATCTATGGTGTGCATAAACTCCACCGTTGAAAATACATAAGTGAAAGAGGTTCAGGCATGGCCGAATGGCCAGCCCCCAAAACGTGGTCACTGGATCAAAATACAATCCAGGATCAAAAACCCAAGATGATAATATGATAGTAAAGAGTTCTATTTATAATTAACTAGCTACTAGGGTTTACAGAAGTAAGTAATTGATGCATAAATCCACTTCCGGGGCCCACTTGGTGTATGTTTGGGCTGAGCTTGGTCTATCCACGAGCTGAGGATTTTCTTGGAGTTGAACTCCAAGTTATAACGTGTTTTGGGCGTTCAACTCCGGATCATGACGTGTTTCTGGCGTTTAACTCCAGACAGCAGCATGTACTTGGCGTTCAACACTAAGTTACGTCGTCAATTTCTGAATAAAATATGGACTATTATATATTGCTGGAAAGCTCTGGATGTCTACTTTCCAACGCCGTTGAGAGCGCGCCATTTAGAGTTCTATAGCTCCAGGAAATCCATTTCGAGTGCATGGAGGTCAGATTCCAACAGCATCAGTAGTCTTTTTGTCAGCCTTTTTCAGAGTTTTGCTCAAGTCCCTCAATTTCAGCCAGAATTTACCTGAAATCACAGAAAAACACACAAACTCATAGTAAAGTCCAGAGATGTGAATTTAACATAAAAACTAATGAAAACATCCCTAAAAGTAGCTCAAACTTACTAAAAACTACCTAAAAACAATGCCAAAAAGCGTATAAATTATCCGCTCATCACAACACCAAACTTAAATTGTTGCTTGTCCCCAAGCAACTGAAAATCAAATAGGATAAAAAGAAGAGAATATACTATAAATTCCAAAATATCAATGAATATTAATTCTAATTAGATGAGCGGGACTTTTAGCTTTTTGCTTCTGAACAGTTTTGGCATCTCACTTTTTCCTTTGAAGTTTAGAATGATTGGCATCTCTGGGAACTTAGAATTTCAGATAGTGTTATTGATTCTCCTAGTTAAGTATGTTGATTCTTGAACACAGCTACTTTTTGAGTCTTGGCCGTGGCCCTAAGCATTTTGTTTTCCAGTATTACCACTGGATACATAAATGCCACAGACACATAACTGGGTGAACCTTTTCAGATTGTGACTCAGCTTTGCTAGAGTCCCCAGTTAGTGGTGTCCAGAGCTCTTAAGCACACTCTTTTGCTTTGGATCCTTTTTACCCTTGCCTTTTGGTTTTAAGGGCTATTGGCTTTTTCTGCTTGCTTTTTCTCTTTTTTTTCAAAAATATTTTTCTTTTCGTCAATTAATTTTTTAATTTTTTTTGCCATTCACTGCTTTTTCTTGCTTCAAGAATCAAATTCATAATTTTTCAGATTGTCAATAACATTTCTCCTTGTTCATCATTCTTTTAAGAGCCAACAATTTTAACATTCATAAACAACAAGATCAAAAATATGCACTGTTTAAGCATTCATTCAGAAAGCAAGAAGTATTGTCACCACATCAATATAATTAAACTAAATTCAAGGATAAATTCGAAATTTATGTACTTCTTGTTCTTTTGAATTAAAACAAATTTTTTTTTAAGAGAGGTGAAGGATTTATAGAATTTATTCATAGCTTTAAGACATAGTTACTACATACTAATGATCATGTAATAGATAAACATATAAAAAACGAAAAGTAGAAAAAAAATTTTAGAACAAGGAATGAGTCCACCTGAGTGAGGGTGGCGCCTTCTTGAAGATCCAATGGTGCTTTTTGAGCTCCTTTATGTCTCTTCCTTGCTTCTGTTGCATGATCCCTAGTGATTTTGGTGTTCCTATCCTTAGTTGCTTCCAATAATTATGTGGAGGAACATGTATCCCCTGAGGTATCTCAGGGATTTCTTGATTTGCAGTCAAATATTCTACCACTGAGCTATAGACCCTTTAGATGAGTCTTTCCATCTCCCATGACTCGGAGGTGGAAGCTTTTTGTCTTTCCTTTTTCTCTTTTTTTTTCTTCTTTTTTTTTTGAGGTTTCTCTGAATTATTGATTTTTTTAGTTTCTCTTGACTTCCTCTTTAGAGTCCTTTCAGGTTCATGATCTGCTTCAAT
Source organism: Arachis hypogaea (assembly GCF_003086295.3). Taxonomy (NCBI): domain Eukaryota; kingdom Viridiplantae; phylum Streptophyta; class Magnoliopsida; order Fabales; family Fabaceae; genus Arachis; species Arachis hypogaea. The sequence continues at coordinate 24,026,672 of NC_092044.1, read as the reverse complement.
AAGAATGTTCTTGTCCTTGCTCCTGCTCATATAGGGAAGAAGAGAACAAGAAAAGAAAGAGGAATCCTCTATGTCACAGTAAAGAGGTTCCTTATTGTTAGTAGAAGAAGAAAGGAATAAAAGTGGAGAATCCAATCACAATGGTGAGGATAGAGGCAGTGATTGGAGATGAAGAGAGGTGAAGAGAAGTGTTAGTAAATAAATAAAATAAATAGAAAGAGATGAGGGGGAGAGAAATTCGAAAATAATTTTGAAAAATGGGTTAGTAATTTTCGAAAATTAAAACTAAAATTTGAAACAATTAATTAATTAAAAAGAATTTTTGAAAGAGAGGGAGGTATTTTCGAAAATTAGAGAGGGAAAAGTAGTTAGATGGTTTTGAAAAAGATAAGAAACAAACAAAAAGTTAGTTAGTTGATTGAAAAAAAGATATTAAAATCAATTTTGAAAAGATAAGAAGATAAGAAGTTAGAAAAGATATTTTAAAATTTTTTTTGAAAAAGATAAAATTTTGAAAAAAAATATGATATAAAAGATATGATTTAAAAAGATATGGTTTTGAAAAGATAAGATTGAAATTAGTTTTGAAAAAGATTTGAATTTTAAAATCACAATTAATGACTTGACTCACAAGAAATCACAAGATATGTTTCTAGAACTTAAAATTTGAATCTTTCTTAACAAGAAAGTAACAAACTTGAAATTTTTGAATCAAAACATTAATTTTTGATGCAATTTTCGAAAATATGATGTAAAGATAAGAAAAAGATTTTGAAAATATTTTGAAAAAGATTTTTGAAATTTTCAAAAATGATGAAAAAATGGAAAAGATATGATTTTTGAAAAAGATTTTAAAAAGATAAGATTTAAAAAGATAAGATATTTTTTTGATTTTTGATTTTTTTTTATGAGAGAGAAAAACACTAAAAATACTCAATGCATGAAAATTTTGGATCAAAACACATGATGCATGCAAGAACACTATGAATGTCAAGATGAACACCAAGAACACTTTGAAGATCATGATGAACATCAAGAACATATTTTTGAAAAATTTTCAAGAAAAGAAAACATGCAAGACACCAAACTTAGAAATTTTTCATGTTTAGACTCTATGAATGCAAGAATGCATATGAAAAACACCATACAACACAAAACAAGAAAATATGAAGATCAAACAAGAAAGTTCATCAAAAACAACTTGAAGATCATGATGAACACTATGAATGCATGAATTTTTCGAAAATTTTATGCAAGAAAAAGATGAACATGCAATTGACACCAAACTTATGACTTGACACAAGACTCAAACAAGAAACACAAAATATTTTTGATTTTATGATTTTCTAATTTTTTTTTGTATTTTATTTGATTTTTTTCGTAAAATATATAGGAAAAATAAAATAAGAAATTCAAAATTTTTAATATGAATTCCAGGAATCTTCGCAATGTTAGTTTAAAGCTCCAGTCTAGGAATTAGACATGGCTTAATAGCCAGCCAAGCTTTTGTGAAAGCCCCGGTCCAAAACACTAGACATGGCCAATGGCCAGCCAAGCTTTAGCATACAGCTAATAATCAAATTAGCTTGCCTCTATGAAGATGGTTTTGAAGCCTCAGTCCAAAAGAATTTAGACATGGCTTTACAGCCAGCCAGACTTCAACATGCTTCATGAAACTCTAGAATGCATATTAAAAAATTTTTTGAATAATTTTCGAAAATAGGGAGAAGATTTTGAAAAGATTTTCGAAATTTTTTTTAATAAAATAAAAATTACCTAATCTGAGCAACAAGATGAACCGTCAGTTGTCCATACTCGAACAATCCCCGGCAACGGCGCCAAAAACTTGGTGGGCGAAATCGTGATTCATTCTTTTCACTTCAACAATCCAAGGTAATGGCTCCAAAGACTTGGTGCACAGAACCATGGTCCAAAATTAACTTCACAGTCTCGCTCAACTAACCAGCAAGTGCACTGGGTCGTCCAAGTAATACCTTACGTGAGTAAGGGTCGATCCCACGGAGATTGTTGGTATGAAGCAAGCTATGGTCACCTTGTAAATCCCAGTCAGGAGGATAAAATTATGGAATTTAGAAAATCAAATATGATTCATAAAAATAAACAGAAAATAAAATGGATAGAGATACTTATGTAAATCAATAGTGGAAATTTCAGATAGGCGTATGGAGGTGCTGTGCTCCTCTTGAATCTCTACTTTATTATTACATTCATCCAATCCTTCTTACTACTTTCCATGGCAAGCTGTATGTAGGGCATCACCGTTGTCAATGGCTACATCCCATCCTCTCAGTGAAAACGTTCCTATGCTCTGTCACAGCACGGCTAATCATCTGTCGGTTCTCAATCAGGTTGGAATAGAATCCCTTGATTCTTTTGCGCTTGTCATCACGCCCATCCTTCAGGAGTTTGAAGCTCGTCACAGTCATTCAATCCCAGAATCCTACTCAGAATACCATAGACAAGGTTTAGACTTTCCGGATCCTCATGAATGCCGCCATCTATCTAGCTTATACCACGAAGATTCTGTTGAGGAATCTAAGAGATATGCGCCCGGCCAAGAGTAGAACGGAAGTGGTTGTCAGTCATGTGCGTTCATAGGTGAGAATGATGATGAGTATCACGGATCATCACATTCATCAAAGTTAAGTGCAACGTATATCTTGGAATAAGAATAAAAGAGAATTGAATAGAAAGTAATAGTAATTGTATTGAAACTTGAGGTACAGCAGAGCTCCACACCCTTAATCTATGGTGTGCAGAAACTCCACCATTGAAAATACATAAGTGAAAGAGGTTCAGGCATGGCCGAATGGCCAGCCCCCAAAACGTGGTCACTGGATCAAAATACAATCCAGGATAAAAAACCCAAGATGATAATATGATAGTAAAGAGTTCTATTTATAATAAACTAGCTACTAGGGTTTACAGAAGTAAGTAATTGATGCATAAATCCACTTTCGGGGCCCACTTGGTGTATGTTTGGGCTGAGCTTGGTCTATCCACGAGCTGAGGCTTTTCTTGGAGTTGAACTCCAAGTTATAATGTGTTTTGGGCGTTCAACTCCGGATCATGACGTGTTTCTGGCGTTTAACTCCAGACAGCAGCATGTACTTGGCGTTCAATGCCAAGTTATGTCGTCAATTTCTGAATAAAATATGGACTATTATATATTGCTGGAAAGCTCTGGATGTCTACTTTCCAACGCCGTTGAGAGCGCGCCATTTGAAGTTCTGTAGCTCCAGAAAATCCATTTCGAGTGCATGGAGGTCAGATTCCAACAACATCAGCAGTCCTTTTGTCAGCCTTTTTCAGAGTTTTGCTCAAGTCCCTCAATTTCAGCCAGAATTTACCTGAAATCACAGAAAAACACACAAACTCATAGTAAAGTCCAGAAATGTGAATTTAACATAAAAACTAATGAAAACATCCCTAAAAGTAGCTCAAACTTACTAAAAACTACCTAAAAACAATGCCAAAAAGCGTATAAATTATCCGCTCATCAGGTGTCTTGCATGTTTTCTTTGCATCAAAAAAAAATTTTCAAAATTATGTTCTTGATGTTCATCATGATCTTCAAAGTGTTCTTGGTGTTCATCTTGACATTCATAGTGTTCTTGCATGCATCATGAGTTTTGATTCATAATTTTCATGTTGTGAGTCATTTTTGTTGTTTTTTCTCTCTCATCATTAAAAATTCGAAAAAAAAAATAAAAATATCTTTTCCTTATTTTCCTCCAAATTTTTGAAATTTTGGGTTGACTTGGTCAAAAATTTTTAAAAATTAGTTGTTTCTTACAAGTTAAGTCAAAATTTCAATTTTAAAAATCTTATATTTTCAAAATCTTTTTCAAAAATTTTATCATTTTCATTTTTTTCTATTTCTCGAAAATTTCAAAATTCTTTTTCAAAATATTTTCAAAATCTTTTTTTTATCTTTATATCATATTTTCGAAAATTAGCTAACAATTAATGTGATTGATTCAAAAATTTGAAGTTTGTTACTTTCTTGTTAAGAAAGGTTCAATCTTTAAGTTCTAGAATCTTATCTTGTAGTTTCTTGTTAGTGAAGTAAGTAATTTCAAATTTTTGAATTAAATCTTTTTATCTTTTATCTTATCTTTTTCAAAAATTTTATCTTTTTCAAAATTTGATTTCAAAATATCTTATCTAACTTCTTATCTTCTTATCTTTTTCAAATTTGATTTTAATATCTTTTTCAATCAACTAACTAACTTTTTGTTTGTTTCCTATCTTTTTCAAAACCAACTAACTACCTATCCCTCTCTAATTTTCGAAAATACTTCTCTCTTTTTCAAAAATTCTTTTTAATTGTTTTAAATTTTAATTTTAATTATATCTTATCTCTGATTTTCGAAAATCACTAACCACTTTTTCAAAATTATTTTCGAAATTCTCCATCTCTTTTCTTATTCTATTTAATTATTTATTTACTAACACTTCTCTTCACCTCTCTTCATCTAAAAATCCGAACCCATTCTTCTTCACTCTTATCCCCTTTCTTCTTCTACTAATATAAAGGAATCTCTATACTGTGACATAGAGGATTCCTCTTCTTTTCTTGTTTTCTTCTCTTTCATATGAGTAGGAACAGGGAAAAAGGCACTCTTGTTGAAATTGATCCTGAACCTGAAAGGACTCTAAAAAGGAAACTAAGAGAAACTAAATTATAATAATCCAGAAACAACCTTTCAGAAATTTTCGAACAAGAGAAGGAGATGGCAGCCGAAAATAATAATAATGCAAGGAGAATGCTTGGTGACTTCACAAAGCCAACGTCCAAATTTAATGGAAGAAACATCTCCATTCCTGCCATTGGAGCCAATAATTTTGAGCTGAAACCTCAGCTAGTTGCCTTAATGCAACATAACTGCAAGTTTTATGGACTTCCATCTGAAGATCCTTATCAGTTTTAAACTAAGTTCTTGCAGATCTGTGAGACTGTAAAGACGAATGGAGTTGATCCTGAAGTCTACAGACTCATGTTTTTCCCTTTTGCTGTAAGAGACAGAGCTAGAATATGGTTGGATTCACAACCCAAGGATAGCCTGGACTCCTGGGATAAGCTGGTCACTGCCTTCTTAGATAAATTCTTTCCTCCTCAAAAGCTGAGCAAGCTTAGAGTGGATGTTCAGACCTTCAAACAAAAAGATGGTGAATCCCTCTATGAAGCTTGGGAAAGATACAAGCATCTGACCAAAAGGTGCCCATCTGACATGTTTTCAGAATGGACCATATTAGATATATTCTATTATGGTCTATCTGAATTTTCGAAAATGTCATTGGACCATTCTGCAGGTGGATTTATTCACCTAAAGAAAATGCCCGAAGAGGCTCAAGAACTCATTGACATGGTTGCAAACAACCAATTCATGTACACTTCTAAGAGGAATTCCGTGAATAATGGGATACCTCAGAAGAAAGGAGTTCTTGAAATTGATGCTCTGAATGCCATATTGGCTCAGAACAAAGTGTTGACTCAACAGGTCAACATGATCTCTCAAAATCTGAATGGATGGCAACATGCATCCAACAGTACTAAAGAGGCAGCTTCTGAAGAAGCTTATGATCCTGAGAACCCTGCCATGGCAGAGGTTAATTACATGAGTGAACCTTATGGAAACACCTATAACTCATCATGCAGAAATCATCCAAATTTCTCATGGAAGGATCATCAAAAGCCTCAACAAGGCTTTAACAATGGTGGACGTAACAGGCTGAGCAATAGCAAGCCTTTTCCATCATCTTCTCAGCAACAGACAGAGAATTCTGAACAAAACACTTCTAATTTAGCCAATCTAGTCTCTGATCTGTCAAAAGCCACTTTCAGTTTCATGAGTGAAACAAGATCCTCTATCAGAAATCTGGAGGCACAAGTGGGCCAGCTGAGTAAGAAAGTCATTGAAACTCCTCCCAGTATTCTCCCAAACAATACAGAAGAGAATCCAAAAAGAGAGTGCAAGGCCATTGATGTGATCAATATGGCCGAATGTACAAGGGAGGAGGAGGACGAAAATCCTAGTGAGGAAGACCTCCTGGGACGTCCCTCAAGCAAGAAGGAATTTCCTATTAAGGATCCAAAGGAATCTGAGGCTCATATAGAGACCATAGAGATTCCATTAAATCTCCTTCTGCCATTCATGAGCTCTGAAGACTATTCTTCCTCTGAAGAGGATGAAGATGTGACTAGAGAGCAAGTTGCTCAATATTTAGGAGCTATCATGAAGCTGAATGCCAAGTTGTTTGGTAATGAGACTTGGGAAAGTGAACCTCCCTTGCTCATTAATGAGCTAGATACCTGGATTCAGCAAACTCTACCTCAAAAGAAACAAGATCCTGGCAAGTTTATAATACCTTGTACCATAGGCACCATGACCTTTGAAAAAGCTCTATGTGATCTAGGGTCAGGGATAAATCTTATGCCACTCTCTGTAATGGAGAAGCTGGGGATCATTGAGGTACAACCTGCCTTGTTCTCATTACAATTGGCAGACAAGTCATTGAGACAAGCTTATGGAATAGTGGAGGATGTGTTAGTAAAGGTTGAAGGCCTTTACATCCCTGCTGATTTCATAATCTTAGACACTAGGAAGGAAGAGAATGAATGCATCATCCTTGGAAGACCTTTCCTAGCTACAGCAGGAGCTGTGATAGATGTCAACAGAGGTGAAATAGTCCTTCAATTGAATGGGGACTACCTTGTGTTTAAGGCACATGGCCATCCCTCTGTGACAAAAGAGAGTAAGCATGAAGAGCTTCTCTCAGTTCAGAGTCAAGAAGAGCCCCTACAGTCAAACTCTAAGTTTGGTGTTGGGAGGCCACAACCAAAACTCTAAGTTTGGTGTTAAGACCCCATATACAAACTCTAAGTTTGGTGTTGAGACTATACAACATTGACCTGATTATCTTTGTGGCTCCATGAGAGCCACTGTCAAGCTATTGACATTAAAGAAGCGCTTGTTGGGAGGCAACCCAATTTTGTTTATCTTTTTTTTACTTTATTCTATTGTTATTTTGTGTTTTTTTAGGTACATGATCATGTGGAGTCATGAAAAAAAATATAAAAATTAAAAACAGAATCAAAAAATAGCAGAAGAAAAATCACACCCTGGAGGAAACACAGACTGGCGTTCAACGCCAGTAAGGAGCATCTGGCTGGCATTCAACGCCAGAACAGAGCATGAAACTAGCGCTGAACGCCAGAAATAAGCAACATTCTGGCGCTGAACGCCAGGAATGTGCCTAGAGGAAAAGCTGGCACTGAACGCCAGTAACAAGCATGAAACTGGCGTTCAACGCCAGAAACATGCTTTACATGGGCGTTGAACGCCCAGAACGTGCACCACTCGGCGTTTAAACGCCAGAATAGTGTGCAAAGGCATTTTACATGCGTATTTGGTGCAGGGATGGAATTCCTTGACACCTCTGGATCTGTAGACCCCACAGGATCACCTCAGGATCTGTGGACCCCACAGGATCCCCACCTAACATATTCCCACCTTACCTCCTAATCCTATTTTACTCTTCCCCATGTCACACTTCCCAAAAACCCTTCACCAATCACCTCAATCTCTCTTCCCAATCACCTATTCACCACTCACATCCATCCACTCTTCCCCATAAACCCCACCTACTTTCAAAATTCAAAAACATTTTCCCCCCAATCCCACCCTAAATGGCCGAACCTACCCTCTCCCCTCTCCCTATATAAACCCCTCCATTCCACTCCATTTTCACACAACACTATCCCCTCTACTATACCTTGGCCGAATCCATCTCCCATCACTCTCCTCAATTTTCTTCTTCTTCTTCTCTTCTTTCTTCTCTTGCTCGAGGGCGAGCAATATTTTAAGTTTGGTGTGGTAAAAGCATAAGCTTTTTGTTTTTCCATTACCATCAATGGCACCTAAGGCCGGAGAATCCTCTAGAAAAGGAAAAGGGAAGACAAAAGCTTCCACCTCCGAGTCATGGGAGATGGACTCCAAAAGCCATCAAGACCACTTCTATGATGTTGTGGCAAAGAAGAAGGTGATCCCTGAGGTCCCTTTCAAGCTCAAGAAAATTGAGTATCCGGAGATCCGATATGAGATCCGTGGAAGAGGTTGGGAAGTCCTAACCAACCCCATGCAATAAGTCGGAATCTTAATGGTTCAAGAGTTCTATGTCAATGCATGGATCACTAGGAACCATGATCAAAGTATGAACCCGAGTCCAAAGAATTATCTCACAATGGTTCGGGGAAATACTTAGATTTTAGTCCGAAAAATGTGAGGTTGGCATTCCACTTGCCCATGATGCAAGGAGATGAATGCCCCTACACTAGAAGGGTCAACTTTAATCAAAGGTTAGACCAAGTCCTTACGGACATATGTGTGGAAGGAGCTCAATGGAAGAGAGACTCCAAAGGCAAGCCAGTTCAACTAAGAAGACTGGACCTCAAGCCTGTGGCTAGAGGATGGTTGGAGTTCATTCAACGCTCCATCATTCCCACTAGCAACCGATCTGAAGTTACTGTGGATCGGGCCATCATGATTCATAGCATCATGATTGGAGAGGAAGTAGAAGTTCATGAGGTCATCTCCAATGAAATCTACAAAATAGCCGACAAGCCCTCCACCATGGCAAGGCTAGCTTTTCCTTACCTTATTTGCCATCTATGTTACTCAGCTGGAGTTATCATAGAAGGAGACATCCTCATTGAAGAGGATAAGCCCATCACCAAGAAGAGGATGGAGCAAGCAAGAGAAACTTTCCACGGTTCTCAAGAGATGCATGAGGAAGCTCATCATCAAGAAATCCCTGAGATGCCTCAAGGGATGCAATTTCCTCCCAACAACTATTGGGAACAACTCAACACTTCCTTAGAAGATTTGAGCCACAATATTGAACAATTAAGGGTGGAACATCATGAGCACTCCATCATTCTCCATGAAATAAGAGAAGATCAAAGAGCAATGAGGGAGGAGCAACAAAGGCAAGGAAGGGACATAGAATAGCTTAAGGACATTGTTGGTCCTTCAAGAAGAAGACGCCACTAAGGTGGATTCATTCCTTGTTCTTATTTCTTTCTGCTTTTCGGTTTTTATGTTGTATGTTTATCTATGTTTTGTGTCTCTACATCATGATCATTAGTAGTTAGTAACTATGTCTTAAAGTTATGAATAATTCCATTAATCCTGCACCTCTCTTAAATGAAAAATGTTTTAATTCAAAAGAACAAGAAGTACATGAATTTCGAATTTATCCTTGAAATTAGTTCAATTAAATTGATGTGGTGACAATACTTTTTGTTTTCTAAATGAATGCTTGAACAACGCATATTTTTGATCTTGTTGTTTATGAATGTTAAAAACTGTTGGCTCTTGAAAGAATGATGAACAAAGAGAAATGTTATTGATGATCTGAAAAATCATAAAATTGATTCTTGAAGCAAGAAAAAGCAGTGAATGGTGAAAAAAAAGGAGAAAAAAATAATGGCGAAAAAAAATATATATAGAAAGAAAAAGAAAAAAAAAACAAGCAGAAAAAGCCAATAGCCCTTAAAACCAAAAGGCAAGGGTAAAAAGGATCCAAGGCTTTGAGCATCAATGGATAGGAGGGCCCAAGGAAATAAAATCCAGGCCTAAGCGGCTAAATCAAGCTGTCCCTAACCATGTGCTTGTGTCATGAAGGTCCAAGTGAAAAGTTTGAGACTGAGTGGTTAAAGTCGTGATCCAAAGCAAAAAGAGTGTGCTTAAGAGCTCTGGACACCTCTAACTGGGGACTCTAGCAAAGCTGAGTCACAATCTGAAAAGGTTCATCCAGTCATGTTTCTGTGGCATTTATGTATCCGGTGGTAATACTGGAAAATAAAGTGCTTAGGGCCACGGCCAAGACTCATAAGTAGCTGTGTTCAAGAATCAACATGCTTAACTAGGAAAGTCAATAACACTATCCAAAATTCTAAGTTCCTAGAGAAGCCAATCATTTTAAACTTCAAAGGAAAAAGTGAGATGTCAAAACTGTTCAGAAGCAAAAAAAAAAGCTACAAGTCTCGCTCATCTAATTAGAATTAATATTCATTGATATTTTGGAATTTATAGTATATTCTCTTCTTTTTATCCTATTTGATTTTCAGTTGCTTGGGGACAAGCAACAATTTAAGTTTGGTATTGTGAAAAGCGGATAATTTATACGCTTTTTGGCATTGTTTTTAGGTAGTTTTTAGTAAGTTCAAGCTACTTTTAGGGATGTTTTCATTAGTTTTTATGTCAAATTCACATTTCTAGACTTTACTATGAGTTTGTGTATTTTTCTATGATTTCAGATAATTTCTGGCTGAAATTGAGGGACTTGAGCAAAACTCTGAAAAAGGCTGACAAAAGGACTGCTGATGTTGTTGGAATCTGACCTCTCTTCACTCGAAATGGATTTTATGGAGCTACAGAACTCTAAATGGCGCGCTCTCAACGGCGTTGGAAAGTGGACATTCAGAGCTTTCCAGCAATATATAATAGTCCATACTTTATTTGGAAATTGACGATGTAACTTGGCGTTGAACGCCAAGTACATGCTGCTGTCTGGAGTTAAACGCCAGAAACACGTCATGATCCGGAGTTGAACGCCCAAAACACGTTATAACTTGGCGTTCAACTCCAAGAAAAGCCTCAGCTCGTGGATAGATCAAGCTCAGTCCAAACATACACCAAGTGGGCCCCGGAAGTGGATTTATGCATCAATTACTCACTCATGTAAACCCTAGTAGCTAGTTTAGTATAAATAAGACTTTTTTCTAGTGTATTAGTAGTCTTTTGACCACGTTTCATCTTTGATCTCAGTTTTGTTTTATTCTTCATCTTAAGAGGCTATTGATCACGTTTTAGGGGGCTGGCCATTCGGCCATGCCTGAACCTTTCACTTATGTATTTTCAACGGTGGAGTTTCTGCACACCATAGATTAAGGGTGTGGAGCTCTGTTGTACCTCAAGTTTCAATACAATTACTATTACTTTCTATTCAATTCTCTTTTATTCTTATTCCAAGATATACGTTGCACAACACTTTGATGAATGTGATGATCCGTGACACTCATCATCATTCTCACCTATGAACGCGCGTGACTGACAACCACTTTCGTTCTACCTTAGGCCGGGCGCATATCTCTTAGATTCCCCAACAGAATCTTCGTGGTATAAGCTAGATAGATGGCGGCATTCATGGGGATCCGAAAAGTCTAACCTTGTTTGTGGTATTCCGAGTAGGATCCCGGGAATCCGGAAAGTCTAACCTTGTCTGTGGTATTCCGAGTAGGATTCCGGTATTGAATGACTGTGACGAGCTTCAAACTCCTGAAGGCTGGGTGTGATGACAAATGCAAAAGAATCAATGGATTCTACTCCAACCTGATTGCGAACCGACAGATGATTAGTCGTGCTGTGACAGAGCATTTGGACCATTTTCACTGAGAGGATGGGATGTAGCTATCAACAAGGGTGATGCCTCCAGACGATTAGCCGTGCAGTGACAGCGCATAGGACCATTTTCCAGAGAGGATTAAAAGTAGCCATTGATGATGGTGATGCCCTACATACAGCTTGCCATGGAAAGGAGTAAGAAGGATTGGATGAGAGCAATAAGAAAGTAGAGATTCAAAAGGATTCTAGCATCTCCACACGCCTATCTGAAATTCCCACTATTGATTTACATAAGTATTTCTATCCCTTTTTATTTTATTTATCTTTTAAATTATCTAATCCAATTACATTTGACCTTATGAATCCAATTAACTGAGATTTACAAGGTGACCATAGCTTTTGCTTCATACCAACAATCTTTGTGGGATCGACCCTTACTCACGTAAGGTATTACTTGGATGACCCAGTACACTTGCTGGTTAAGTTGAACGGAGTTGTGTCCACACATAGTTGAAAAAGCAATGAATTTTACAAAATACAATAACAAAGGAATCACAATTTCGTCCACCATTATCCTTTCTTCAAAACGCACTGGTGACGCAGACGCGTCAGCGACGCGCTCGCGTCGCATGCGGATTTTTTTTATGCAGTATGCAGAATGAAAAATGCAATGAATGGTATGCAAAAATTCCACGTTCAATCAAAATTCAAAAATAGACAAAAATTCAAACTGAAGAAGAAACGATCATACCATGGTGGGTTGTCTCCCACCCAGCACTTTTAGTTAATGTCCTTAAGTTGGACATTTGGCGAGCTTCTTGTTATGGCGGCTTGTGCTTGTATTCATCCAAGAATCTCCACCAGTGTTTGGAATTCCAACAGCCTCCGGGGTCCCAAACTAGGCGCAGAGAGCCTTCAAACAAGCTAAAGCAAGTAACAAGGCCCCAAGAGTATTGATTTCTAGATTGAATTCCAGGGTCCCAAACCTTGCTTTTGCACCCATCTTCTTGTTGAGCAATATTGTTCCATCCGGGAGGTAAGCAGTCTGAATTCTCACTGAAGCAGCCAAAAAACTTCCTAGACCCATTCAGCTGAGCTCTATACCAACCTTTGCGTTTAAACTTTGAGCTTTCAACTATAACGAACCTTGCAGGACAATTCTTACCACTGACCATCTTCCTCTTACTCTTAATGCCACAAAGAGCTCTAAGTTGACCATCCGTCTCCAGTAGCCCATATTCAAGTGGGATTAGAAAGTTAAGGGATATGAATTTTACCCACTTGAATGCTGTGAAGGATGATGGCAACTTAGGGGGAGGGGTCTCCAATAACTTTGGCAAGGTGATTTCAAGCTCCACTCCCTTGTGCTCTTTGACAACTTCCACCTCTTTGCAAACTTCTTTGATTTCAACCTCTTCCTCTTGGTAGCTTTCTTCTAATTCAAACTCTTCTTCATTAATTACCAAGGGCATGGGAGGTTGTGCTTCTTCTTCTTTAATTTCCATATCTTGATCAACCTCTTCCAAGTCTTCAACTATGATATGCCTTGGAGGTTGTACACCCTCATCAGCATCAATTTCAATCGCCTTGGAAGGAGGCTCTATGTCTTGACATTCCCATAGAGGTTCAGCATCTCCTAAGTCTTCAACCATTTCTTCTTCTTCAATAATTCCGGCTTCCTCCACTTGTTCCAGTACAAATTTATGCTCTTTACTGTCCACCGGAGTTTCTAATGTCTCCTTTATGCTACGTTCTTCATTAGATTGTCCACATGAAGCCATAGGGGTTCCTTGAGTGTCCAAACGTCGGGAAGCCAATTGATTTATTGCTTGAGTCAATTGATGAAGGGTTGCCTGAAATCGATCCACTGTTTCTTTGAGACGATCCGTTGATTCTTGTTCCGCTTGGGTATCATAAGTAGGACCATAAGGCTCTTGGATTGATGGATATGGATATGGTGTATGTGGAGGTGGTGGTTCTTGGGAGTAATTGGGTTGGAGTTGGGGTGGTTCTATAAATGGTTCATATGGCTCATAAGGTGGTTGGTATGGTGGATAGGGGTTAGGGTCATATGGAGGTGAATGGTGGAAAGGGGCTTGTAAGTATGGTGGTCCAAAGTCATGTTGAGGAGGGGGTCTATAAGCATATGGTGGTGGTTGTTGATAATCTAAAGGGCGCTCACCATAGCCATTGCCTTGATATGCATCACATAATGGTTGTTGATAGTCCATTGGAGGTGGTTGTTGCCATGAGGGTTGATCAAATCCTTGCGGCTCCTCCCATCTTTGATTGTTCCATCTGTGGTGCATGTTGTCAATATAATTTCCTCTTCCTGCAACATAATTGTAACCAGACTCATAGCCAAAGGGGTGAGAGTTCATAGTAGTAGAAGAAAATAAAAAAAAAACAAAAACCAACAAAAAGGAAATATTTTGAAAAAGATATAATTTTTGAAAAAAATAAGATAGAATTTTAAAAAAGATATGATTTTTGAAAAAGGATAAGATAAGATTAAAATTTTTAAAATCTGAAAATATTTTTTTTGAAAAATATTTACAATAACCAATAATAAGGCACACGTTTGCAATTCTCCGGCAACGGCGCCATTTTGAAGAACTGAAGGTTGATGGTTTAGAAGTTATAGTAAACTCTTGTTGTAAGTATAGTTACTAAACCAAGCAATCAACCTTTCTTACAAACATTTTGGTTGTCATAAGTAACAAACCCCTAAATAAATTGATAACCGAAGTATTTAAACCTCGGGTCGTCTTCTCAAGGAATCGCAGGGAGGTATGACTTATTATTGGCTATAAAAAAGGTAAAATTTTGGGGGGTTTTGAGAATGAGGAACAAGTATGATAAATGATAAGCGAAATAAATAAATAACTTATAAAATAAACTCTTGGCAAGATATGAAAATTCGAAAGTCCTATCCTAGTTACTCCTATAAGAATGGAAGTTAATCCTACTTATTTAACCTTTGCGTAAGCAAGGGAAAGTCCAGTGAACTAATTAGTTAGATTTTCCAAGTCCTAGCCAAATCCTAAGGAAAGACTAGAGTTAATGGAATTCCAGTTAATTAGCCGACATAACAATCAATCATGAATAGTTGAGAACTCGAGAGCTTCCAGTTAATCAATTAAAGTCAATAGTAAATAATCTAAATTAAAATTAAAGAAAAGCAATCATGAGTCTGAAATACCTCAAATTATATTAAATAAAAAATGTCAATTCTAACATGGACAATATCATCAGCCAATTGGACAGCATCAATCAAACACAATTAAAAATATCAGAGTAAATAAAAGTAGAAGAGAAACATAAATTATTGAACCTGATGAAGATAAAATAATCCTGAAGTGAAAAGAAATCCTCATTCTAAAATAAATTATAATCCTAATCCTAATCCTAAGAGAGAGGAGAGAACCTCTCTCACTAAAAACTACATCTAAAACTAAAAATTATGAATTATGAAAGCCTGATGAGTCTCTGCATATTTCCTGACTTTAATCTGTGTTTCTGGGCCAAAAACTGGGTTGAAATCCGGCCCAGAATCTCTGCCAGCAACTTTTATAATTCTGCAGATCGCGTACGTCACGCGGACGCGTCATTCACGCGGACGCGTCATTCGGCATTTTTCTTTTCCATGCGAGCGCGTCATGCATGCCTCCGCGTCGCTTCTGCTTTTCCAATCCGCGCGTCCGCGTCACTCATGCGGCCGCGTCACTGCGAATTCCTTTCTTCCGCACGGTCGCGTCACTGATGCGTACGCGTCACTTCTCGCTGGTTATCTCCTCAATTTCTTGTGTTCCTTCCATTTTTGCAAGATTCCTTCCCAATCTTTCACTCATTCATGCCCTATAAAGCCTGAAACACTTAACACACAGATCAAGGCATCGAATTGTAATAAGAGAGGATTAAGATTAGCTAAATTAAGACCAAAGAAGCATGTTTTCAATCATAGAACTAAACTAGGAAGGAATTGTAAAATCATGCAAATCTTATGAATAAGTGGGTGAAAAGCTTGATAAAACCACTCAATTAAATACAATATAAACCATAAAATAGTGGTTTATCAGTATACCAAAAAAGAAAAAACAAGATTTACATCATAAGAATAAAATTTGAAAAAAGAAAAAGAAAGCAAGATTTAGGTGGAAGTCCAATCCTTAAATAAAGTTTTGGTATCATCCAATAAAAATTTGAAACTAATCTTTAAAGGCAACTGCTGGATGATTAAATTTATAGTTATCAAACTATTACATGCTATTTTTTTTAATTCTACTGTACATTAAAGTCTTTTTTTAATTAAGTCAAACTAAATTGGATTAAATTTAACAAAAATCAATTTTATTAGTGAATACGTATTAAATATATTCCAACTTTTTACTAACGTAAACATGTTGCATACCGCACACTTTAATATAAATTCATTCAAAAAAAGTAATTTTTAAAATTATTCTCACTTCAAAACAAAAACTTCAAAATTACTTTTAAAATCTATTGTAAATCTCTAAATCTCTACAAAAATTTAAAAAAATTTTCTGTGCTAGGTTTCAAATCTTCAACAACAAACACTAAAATAAAAAAAGAAACATCATTGAAGGTAATGAGAATCTAAATCATCCATTATTTTTTTCTTTATTTCTCGTATTCTCTCTCGTGAAACACTAATTTCTCATATTTCTGTGCATTTACTAGATTCTGTTTGTGCTGTCGTAATAAATAGAAGTTACGAATAGTAGTTCACTTTATATTATTAATTATGTGATAACTGCACTAATTTGGTGTTATCTAATACATGTTCATGAGTTTTTTAGATTCAAAATTGACATGCATGTATTTTTTTAGTTGATTGAGTCATGTCTATCTAATTGTTTTGTTGTAAACATTTAATATATTCAATTTGTGTTTTCGTAATAAAATAGAAGTTACGAACAGTAATTCTCTTTATAATTGAGCCATGTTTGTGTGTTTGTCTTGCTTTGAGTTTATGTGGTGTCATCATTAAGTGTTTTTGGTGTTGTTCAGGCTTAAATGTGGCGTACTTGATCTTATTGACTTAGATTTGTTATAATTAGGTCATATAAGATACGTGTAGTAGTTTTGGTGTCATTTAAAGAATATTGATGAGTTTTTCTAATCCATAATTAATTTGAATGTGCTTTTATGGTTGATTGAGTTATATTTGTGTACTTATCTTGCTTTGAATTTGTGTGGTGACATCATTAAGTGCTTTCCATGTTATTGCGTTAAATATGGTGTACTTAATCTCATTGATTTGGATTTGTTATAATTAAGTCATATAAGATAGGTAAAGTAGCTCTGATGTCATCTAAAGCATATTGATGAGTTTTTCTGATTTAAAATTGATTTGAATGTGCTTTTGTAGTTGTTCGAGTCTTGTTTGTGTGCTTATCTTGCTTTGAGTTTGTGTGACATCATCGTTAAGTATTTTTGGTGTCATTTTAAATTAAATATGGTGTACTTTATCTCATTGACTTGTATTTGTTATAATTACATCATATAAAATAGGTGTAGTAGTTCTAGTGTCATCAAAATTATATTGATGAGTTTTCTTGATGCAAAATTGATTTGGATGTACTTTTATAGTTGATTGAGTCTTATTTGTATACTTATTTTACCTTAAGTTTGTGTAGTGTCATCATTAAGTGTTTTTGATTTCATTTTAGGTTAAATGTGGTGTACTTAATCTTATTAGCTTGAATTTGTTATATTTAATTCATTAGGTCATATATGATAGATCTTCTGATAGTTCTAGCGTTATCTAAATCATATATACATTAAATAGTTTCGGTGTCATTATTATTTAAATATTGTATTGTTACATATTAACTAAATTTTTTATTCTTTACAGCTAAAATGACAACAAAAAAAGTTGTTAAAAATATCATAAAAAAAGAGACAACAAAATATGATGCAAGCATATATACATTGAAACAACTCTATTTTTGTTGTATAAATATGTTATATAGCATAAATTTCAATTCCTTGCAAAAAAAAAAAACTCACGATTTGCGATGCTTTACAAGAACATATCTGAGATCTTTGATAAAAGGATTCCAAAGAAGAAGGTTCTTATGAAGAAAATAGAATTTGGTGCTTTGAGCCATATCTTAGGATTAAATGTCACCACAAGTTTTTTTTAAAGAATTAGGGCATTTCTTCGATTTATATCACAACTCTCTGGACACATGATGTGTAAGTACCTTTCTTATCTTTTTCGAGTGATTTGCATGTGAATTGGTTGAATTAAATTTAGATTTAGGTGTTTTAAGCTACCATGGATGCTACTTTGAGATGTTTTGCAATTTGATTTATTACAGGTGGCATTCAGGCGATTTTTGGCAAAGTGCAAAGAGAATTCGTGGATGTTGTCAATCCTGACCTCCTCACACTCCAACAAGCATAACTTAAGCTACAGAGGTCCAATTGATGCAATTCTTACGACATTGGAATTCCAAATTCCAGAGCTTTTCAACGATATATAATAGTCTATACTTTTTCTCTGGCACCATGGTGCTAAGTAGGGCTATCAAATGGGTTAGGCTAGCCCGTTTAAACCCATACCGTTTAGCCCATGGGTTATACGGGCTAGCCCAATTAAACCCACTTTGTTCGTGGGCCAAAATTTTAAAGTCCGGACTATTTATGGCCAACCCTACGGGTTAAATAGGCTGGCCCGTTTATTTGTTGACTTTTTTTACTCTTTTAAAAAAAACTAAAAAAGTCCAATTTTGAGGAGAAAAACTGGTGTATATTTTTGGACAAAAAAAATCTTGTTTAGCACAAAAAAATTAAAGTTCCAATAAACAACTAAACACATTTGATTTGAGTAAATGTTATGCTCTAAATTTGTTCTTTTAACTCTAAATAGAACCACATTACATCCAATTAGTGATTTCATATTTCTAATTTTAATATTTTTAATTAAAAGAGTATTTCTAATTTCTCTCATACAGTTAAAAAGTATTATAACAATATAACAACATCATAATTCTACCAACAAGCCACACAAAAAAGAAAAGAAAGTGTTTAACAGATTACATGGCATGTAAATATATTACAAAAGCAGCAAGTAATCTAATCCCAAAATCTTTTATCCAATCCACCAAATTAGTCAACACCTGCAATGGAAAGTTAGTGACTTAATGCAGAAAATTTTTTTCAATAGAATTGAATTAAAAAATACATGATTTAAAACAATTAGACAATACTAATAAAATACCAGGCTTCATATCAATTGAATCCACTTTATCTTTATAATATTTTTGTCATTCTCATTTTCACACTTAAATTCAGCATCTACAGCTTAAAATTAGTTAGTAGAAAATTAAATAATACAATATGCAAGTCATTCATTATTTATTGTAAATAGAAATTAACAAAATAAATTTAAAAAGTGAATTACCATCATCTTCAAATTACAAGCACAAATAAGAGCTTGCACATTCTTATCCAAAATAGAATTTCTATACCTATTTAGGACATGTGCACCAATGAAAAAGGTCGATTCCGAAGCTATCATAGTTATTGAAATACTAAACACATCACAAGTCATGGAAGCTAAATCAGAAAAGCGATGTGCTTGAGACCTCTAATATTACAAGACATCTATTTTAGAGTTCATACCAAGAATTGACTCATCCAAATAGATATCTAAAGAAGCCTTTCTTTGTGAAATATTAGTTTGAAAATTTATATTTCTCAACTCCTACAATATTCAAAAAAAATAATAAAACAGTTAAGAAAGTAACATATTGACAAAAATATATAAAAAAATTATATTATCATAATACACAACAGAAATAAAACTTGCATCAAACACATCAAATGAAAGTGAATCATCTTCTTTAGAAGTTGGAATTCTTATTTGACCACTAGAAGCATTAGAAGAGGCATTATGTTACAAAGTTTCTAAATATGCTTCAAACAATAAATACAGCTTCTTCTTGATGGTGATCAACTTTTTATTAGTAGTACATGGATCCACTTTATTCAAATAATATTCCAAAACATGAAATTTTATTCAAGGATCGAGAATAGCTCCTAGAGAGAATCATGGAATAAACGCTCCAATACTTATCAAATTTGGCTTTCATTGGTTGCACCATTTTTCTTGTGGCCTCGTCCTCACTAATGGAGTATTCTTTCAGCAAACACTCAATCCTTCAAATTTGCATAAAATATAAATTTGAAGTAGGATAAGATTGACCAGACATCAAGGTAGTAATTTTATAAAATGGATTCAGAAATTTACATATTTCTCTTCCTCTTTTTCACTCTTTTTCGAATGGATAATCTTTGAAATTGTTATCCTTCAAAGAGAGTCTAACAAAACTACGCTCACATCTCAAAGCACTCTCCAACATCAAAAAAGTAGAATTCCATCTAGTAGGCACATCTAAGTTCACTCTAATATCAGAAATTTCAAGTGACTTAAGAACATCTCTAAATTGGATAGCTCGTGCCTCCGATGCTTTCACATACTCGATACTCTCTCCGATATTATGAAAAGTAGAACTAGCAACCTTCAATCCATCTTGAACTTTCAAGTTTAAGATATGAGCACAACACCTCACATGGAAAAAGTCCTCATTACATAATAACCTATCAATTAAAAAAGATTTTGTTTGAGTAAATTTTGCATGCTATCATTAGATGAAGTATTGTCTAAGATTATTGAAAATATTTTCTTCTCTATTCTCCATTCAGATAACAATTCAAGCACTTTATTTGCTAATTGATGTCCCATATCTGGAGAAAACATGTGAGAAAATAAGAGTATCTTAAAATTTAATTTCCACCTAGAATCAATATAATGGGCAGTCAAAGTCATATAACCCTCTGTTGTGCATGAAGTCCAAAGATCAATAGTTAAACATATCCTACTTCGAAGTTTTCCTAACTGGCATTTTAACTTTTCTTTTCTAGTAATATAAAATTTGAAAACATCAGCTACAACAGTGTTTTGAGAAAACATCTTAGCATCAGGATTCAAGTACTTAAAAACATCCCTAATTCTTCTATACTCAACAAATGAGAAAGGCAAATCATGTTTTATGATTGTTATTGCAATTAATTCACGAAAAATCACAGGATCAACTTGTATAGCCCTTAACCTCCCATCTTCATCAAGCATCATTTTTTTCAAATCATGAAATTTGGGGAGTTCACGACACACAGGGATATGTCGTCTCAATATAGAGGTACCATGAGTATTGTCTCCACCTTTGTATTCTTTTTCACACCCTTTACATTTGCACCTTGTTTTGCCATCTTACCCAACTATTTTTATAAAATTATCCCATACATTAGATGTAGTTAACCTTTTTCTCTTTTTAGAATAATTTGACCCATCAATAATAGTAGGTGGAATACTTATAAGAGGTGTCACTTGAGTTACTTTCGACGGGACTTTATCGTCAACAAGATCATCAAAGTCATCATTAGAGTCTGAGTCCAAGAAAATTTGTTCTACATCAACACTATCTCTTACATAATCATCCATGACTCCAAAATAAATCACTAACCAAAAATAAAAACACAAAATTAGATTAATCTTTACTATTTACAAAAAATATTATTACAAAATAACCAGAATAAAACAGAATAGATAAATAATTAATGTTAATGTCAGACTATTCATCAAGACGTTGAGAACCTAAGATTTATAAAAAAAAATAAATAACATGCATATGTTATTATTAAGACAAGAAAGTAATGTTACAATAATTAGCTAAAAATTGATGAGTGTGATGACCGAATGCTACGAAAACTGAAGAATAGTAGAAGGTGAGTGAAGAATAGATGAAATAACAAAAACTAAGGGGTTAACAGTGATGAGAGCCTCGCAAGGTTCTAATGGTGGGGATGCTCATCGATTACATTGACAAAGAAGTTACTGTTACCGGAAGAAGGATGGACACACACATAAATTTGTGAGGTTGTGGTGCTGTGCAGAAAAATTAGGGATTTATAGCTACTCCAGAGTGTTTTCTCTCTTTCCTTTGTACGTTTGAATTTTTAGTGAGTGGCTATCTGGCTTAGAGAGAGTTTTATTAGTTTTGCACTCTTATATTGTATATAGGTTGGGTTATTTTTCAGGTTGGTTTTTTTTTAACCTTGCATAGCATTGGACTATTGGTATTTGGTCAATTGGGCTTATGGTCTATGGTTTATTAGCTTAATAATTCTCTAAATTTGTTATTTTTTTACGGATCGAGTTGGATTTTTTCGAATAATGTTTAGCTAAAATCTAAAATTTCAATTCAAAAAAAAAATTAAATTTATGCGAGCCTCCGTTTAGCCCACAGGCTAGCCCATTTAACCTGCAATTTTTTTTGGATTAATCTGGCTCAATCCGTTTAATCCAAAATTTAAACAGGCCTGAATTAGAGGCAAAAGCCCGCCAATTTAAATAGATAAATGAGCTGGCTCGATGGACTTGGCCCATTTTGACAGCCTAGCGCCAAACGCCACCAAACTTCACCCATTCAAGTTTGGCGTCATGATCACAAGAAAATCACAATTTGATTCGGCCATAGTGAAACTAAACACCACATCCTCAAGTTTGGGGCTAGAATCCTGGAAACGCGTGTGTATTCGCTGCATACATGCGCCACACGCCACTAGCTCAAGTTTGGCGCCAGTATGGTAAAAAAGAAGGGTTTCTGCATGATCATCACCAAATCTTTTTATTTTATTTAGTTTTTAAAATTTGTTTTGAATTAAGAAAAGATATTTTTAGGTCTTAGAAATTACATTTTACATTTATTAGGATTAGATATAAAAGGAGAAGATATCTTGACCTAGTTTTTCTCCTTCTTCTCCTCCACTTATGCACTTTTTAGAATTATATACTTTTCTTTGCTAAGATTTTTTTGCACCATGAGCAACTAAACCACCATTGCTAAGGTTAGGAACTCTATTTATTTGAATGAATTAATAACTATTGTTTTCTACTTCTGATTAATGCATTGATTTACATTCAAGAATCTGTTTCGTTCTTCATCCTACGGATTAGAGTGTATTGAAAAATAACTCTTTTCTAACTTGAATTTTTTTTGAATCTTGGAAAATTTATCTCACCTAAATAATAGCTTGAAACTAAATTCTCATAACTCTCTAATTATTTGAATTTAATGTGATACGTGACATATAATCATATCATCTTTGGATCTTGAGACTTTTGTGTGGCTATAAACTAGGGTTTGAACTTAAACCCTCTAATTAGATTAAGTGATCGAGAAATTGGCGGTTAATTGAGTTAGAGGAGGATTAAATTACCAAGAAATTAGAATCTAATTCACTTAAAGTTGCTATGAATGAAATCCTTGCATAATCAAAGTGGTTAATAAGAATTGTTAATCTGGAAAAGTAAATATCTCCAAAACCTTAACTGTTTTCTCATATTACTCACACAATCTATTTACTGTTTGCTTTTTTAAATATTTTGAATTACTGTTTAATGCAATTGAACTCAAAACACTCCTTTTTGCTTGCCTGACTAAATAAATCATTCAATATTGTTGCTTGGTCCATCAATCCTCGTGGGATCGACCCTCGCTCACTTGAGCTATTACTTGGTACGACCCGGTGCACTTGCCGGTTAGTTTGTGGTTTCAAAATCCGCGCCAAGTTTCTGGCGCCTTTGTTGGGGATTGACTGTGACTGATAACTACCTGTTGTTTAATTGCCTAGATTAGACTTTCTTTGCTTTAATTGTGTTTAATTTTCTTCCCTAATTTTTCTTTGAAAATCTTGCTTAAATTTATTTAGAATTTTTTCTTAATTTTGAAATTAAGTTTGGTGTTTCCTTAGTTTATTTATTTTATTTTCCAATTTTTTTCTTTATTATTTTCGAATTTTCTTGTTCCCTTTTTCTTAGTAATTTTCGAAAATTTTAATTCAATTTATTTATTTTATTTTATTTTATTTTTTACTCAGGTTACCTCACTAGAAATTATCTTCACTCTGACGTAGAGATCCCCACTTTTTTTTTTATTTTTTGTCTGTTTATGAGCAAGAACAAGAATAAGGAACCTTTTCTTGATTTTGATCCTGAGATTGAAAGGACTTTAAGAAGACGCCTACAGCAGCTTAGAGCTTACAAAGTTACTGAGAATTTCAAGGATAATTTTGAGAAAGAAGTTGAAGAGTTTATTATGGGTGTAAACAACAACAACGATTTTGTTATTCCTAATGCTCCCAATGCTCCTAATATGCCTGAGCAATCTAGAAGGACATTTGGCTCATACACTGCTCCTAGCCCCACCTTCTATGATAATAGTATTGTTGTACCCCTTGTGACTCCTAACAACTTTAAGCTGAAGCCTTAGCTCATCACTTTGGTGCAACAAAACTGTCAGTTTCATGGACTCCCGCAGAAAGACCCAAATTTGTTCATCTCTAATTTCTTACAAATATGTGATATAGTCAAGACCAGTGGAGTCCATCCTGATATTTATTGATTGTTACTCTTTTCGTTTGCTATATGAGACAAAGCCAAGCTGTGGCTTGACACACAACCAAAGGAGAGCTTGGATACATGGGATAAATTGGTCTATAGATTCCTAACCAAATTCTTTCCACCTTAGAAGCTGACTAAGATGAGGACTAATGTTCAGACTTTTAGACAAAGAGAGGGTTAATCTCTCTA